>NC_141554.1:123937500-124180000 GCF_021556685.1 Rattus norvegicus | reverse complement strand
AGGCTTGTTTTTAAATATGGACCTTCATTAGATTGACAAACCAAACATTCACACAATGCTTCCTGTATATTTGAGGAAATTAATTACTCTACTGATAATTTAGTATGTTACTTTGACTTGTTATATGTGTCACTTTCATTTTTAAAGAATGCCTCCAGCCAGGCATGGTGGAACTTGCCTGGAATCCCAGCACTTGGGAGGCTGAAGTAAGAGGACTTAAAAGTTCAAGGCCAGGCTGGGCTACACAGCAAGTTCAAGGCTAGCTAAGGTACAGAGAAGATTCTGCTTCAAGAACATAGCAACAAACTAATTCTCCAAAGATAATGGTGAAACAATGCCTCCAATCTCAGTATGATAGCACTTGCCCTTCAAATTTAAATGTCATCTCCGGAGTCAAACGAATGTACTCATCTGAATTATGAATTTCACGTGTTTTACTTGCTGCCTATTGGGTAACTCAGAGTTTTTTGTTTCAAACCATAGAATCTAAGTAGAACCTAAGTAGAATTTAAGTAGAAATAAAATTATCCAGGAACAGTAATAGATATCCCACAACACATAGAGCCCTGTCATAGTTTGCTTTCTATTCCTGGGATAAACATTATGATAAAAAGATAACTTGGGGAAGGTAATGGTTTATTTCAGCTTATAGTACATAGTCCACCATCCATGGAAGTCAGGGCAGGAGCTCAAGCCAAAAACCTGGAGTAGAGACCATGGAAAATATTGCTTGCTGGTTTGCTTAGTCTGCTTTTTTCTACACCCCAAGACCACCTTCTCAGGGCCGGCCCCACCTATTATGGATCTGCCTGCTCCCATATCAATTACTAATTAAGAAAATGCTTCTACACACTTGCTCATAGAGAAATCTGATGGAGAAAGTGCCTCAACTGAAGCTTCCTGTTCTAAGATGACTCCGACTGGACTGAACTTGACATCTGGAAGAAAAGAAAAAGAAAATTCCTCTAGACCTACAGCCTCCAAAGCGGGCATCAGAGACATCAACACTTCATGGGTAAATGTCTGGGCTCTGTCATTCCTCTGGAGAACACATCAGCTGTCTACACTTCTTGCCTTCCAATTGGAATTTCCAAGTGGCTAGGCTCTCCCTCTTGACAGCCTCCCTCACATTACCCCTGGCAAACACTACCAGAGTGAAAGTTGCGTATGTAAATTCTTCCTGCTGTAGGTAGCCCTTCTGCTTCCTGGTGGTTCCTGCTGTGAGCATGTTGACATGCTCTATGCTGTATACCAGGAAGTAAAAAAAAAGTGTTTTTTGGTTTTTTTTCAACTTCTTTAGCAGAGATTAGAGATCAGTCCACTAATTTTAAGTAATCAAATGAATTATTAATTCTCTGTTGAAGTTCATTAGCAAATACTTACAGAATGGCTACTCTAAACATGGCATAGTGGTAGGAACTCCAGATATCAGTGTGAACAAGACAGACAACGGTCTCTCATGAGTTAGTCAGTACAGTGACAAAATGTGTAAGTAAATTACCATAGCTTTAGGAAAAAACAAGGGCAGAGAGGTGCTTAAATAGAGTGCTCAAATGGCCTCTGTGCTCAAATGGCCTCTATAAGGAGTCAGGAGAGGACATAAACTTAAGAGGTTGGGAGAAGAATCTAAGTTCTTTAGGAGTTTCTGGAAGAATATCTCTGGAAGGTGGAAAGGAACCAAGTACCTAGGTCTGGAGGTACAGCATAAATAAATAGGACAGTGAAATGTTTTCATTTTATTCCAAGCATGCTCAGAAGCCACTGAAAGCAAGGAACATCCAGGAGTGGCATATTCTCGCATGCATCGTGAAGGATCCTTCCAGATGAGGAATGGGGAAGACAAGCAGAACATTGAGGTGCCAAGTAGAGCACATGAAAGGTGGTGGCAGTGGACAGAATGTGAGATGGCCACATTTGATGTATGCGTCTGGATCAGAATCAATGGGCATTCCTGTTATCGGTAAGAGGTAAGGAGAAGACAAAGAAAGAAAGGGCAACCGGCAGATCTCAGCTTGAGCAACAGAATGAATGCTGCTGGCCATGATTGAGACAGAGAAGAGCAAGGGAAAGGTGGAGAGTTGTGCTACAAGTTTAGATCAGATCATGCCAAGACATCGAAACGCTTTTCAAGACTGGACATGGAAAGCACTCTGTAAGATAAAGGCCTCGAGCATTGGAGCACAGGCCAAAATCTTGTGTTATCCCATGCTAAGGACCCTGTGAAATGTTGACGTGTTTTGAGGTTTGTTGAAAGGGTTACTACACAAAGCCTGGTTGATCAGTCCTTCACAAACTAGAGCTACAGAATGATCAGTGCTCCAGGTTTAACCCCTGGGAATCCAGCCCACTGAGTAACCTTCATGCCATTAATTGGTGCTGTCTTGATGGTTGATAAAGAGCAACAAAGCATGGTATACTAGGCTATCAGGACTTCCTGGGGTTGTTTAGCAACATTCATAAGCACCTGATTTTCAGATTGGAACCTGAGGTTCATTCTGGAAAGGGCTCAGAAACTAACATATAGGGCAATCTTTTCTGGCAAGTGTCCTAGTAACTCGTTTTTATTGCTACTGTGTAGCTCTGGATAAGACTTGTCCACATCTAGTGCATATATTTTCCTGCTGCCTTTGTTCTGAGTCCTGTGCTCTGTTATAGACCTTAGTGTGAGCAAATTCTGTTTTAAGTATTGTTAGTCCTAGTGAATCATTCGACTTGTGATTAGAGGACCCAGAGAACAGTTGCTCTCTCCCGAGAACATTTCTTGTAGCTGAAGAAAAGAGCATAATGAAGTAGCAGAGGTCATCCAGCCAGAAGTCAGACACTGAATAAGTATACATTTTGTATACATAAAAGAGTAACTGAGTGATTCTCCAAAATGAAGGAGGAAGAGGAGGAGGAGGAAGAGGAAGAGGAGGAGGAAGAGAAGCAAGAGGAGAAAGAGAAGCAAGAGGAGAAAGAGGGAAAGAGGGAAAAGAGGAAAAGAGGAGGGGGGAGGAAGAGGGAGAAAGGAAGGGAGAAAGAGGTGGTGGTGGTGGTGGTGGTGGTTTGCCTGCTTGCATTAAGCTTGACAGAAGAGGTGGAGCTAGCAAGAGTGGGAGGCTTCTGAATTAGAGAAAGAAGGCTTGCCAACTAGAACAAACAAGTCAACATGGGCGGCGTGTAGGACCAGGACAACAATGGCTGACTCCTTAGGGCAAGCAGTGGGCATTTAACTGAAGTCTGCCACTATAAAGCACGTTAGTCTGAGGTCACTGCTACATCCCTTTCTCTCCCCCTGCTTTCCCCAGACAGTGCTCACTGAGGGTCAGCATATGGCCTGCTCCCACCCAGGACACTCGAAGGAGAGTAAACGGAAATGTCTGGTCACCAATCTCACAGCACTGTTGGTGCTTAACTTGGACGTTCTCCCTGTGACTTGGTGTTTAAAATTCCAGATGGGACTACAGTAACTTTACTAAACTTGAATTCCATATGTCAACTCCAAAATAAAAACTCACACATCTCATGAACCAATTATTACCATATTCCTGAAGCAGCTTACAAACAAAATAGGTAAGTATTTCTGGAAGGAGGTTTTGGGTAAAAAGAGACACAGGGAGAGATTGGGGGGGAATTCTAGAAAACAGATGAGCAGAAATGGAAGGTTCAATACTTCAATCACAGAGTGCAATCATCACCCCCCATCCCACTGGCAGATGAATAAGAAATTTGTCCAAGATCACACAGCCACTGCTCAGCTGATCCCGGGTCAGAACTCGGGTTTGATTAGCAGTCGAGTTCTCTGCAGTATTCAAATACTATACATAGTAGTTCCAAATCTCTAAGAAGCACCCTTAAACAATATTAGATATAGAGACTTTCCTAATCAGAAACCTCTTCTCAGTGGCAAATGGTAAGGGCTAGAAAAGGGAAGCTTAGCAGAAGGCTGAGCAAAGGAATTATAAAGGCATGGGCTGAGTGAGACATGTTTCTGGCTGCTTTATGGGCTCTGCAGCCTCAACGCTTCTTTGCTTTGAGCCAAGTCAGTCATACTCTTTGTCACGAGGTAGAGGTAGGAGGCCAGTGAGCACAGTGAAGAAAGCAGACCTTGCTGGCAGTGGTAACGTGGCCAGACTCTTAATCGGCAAGCAAGTGAAATAAGGTAATTGCAAATGCATGTGGCAGCAGCAGAAAGTTCTGGCCGAAGCAGCATTTGTCTCGCACCCAGGGCCAGCCAGTTCACAGAAGCTGGTAACAAAGTCCACGACCATGTGAACAGAACAGAATGCAAGATCTGGGCAGCAGTCTGTGTGCCTTGTCTAGGCCTCTGACTCAGAAGAGCTGACAAATGCGCTAAACTGGTTCATCAGCACAGTAAACACTATGAGAATCTGACAATCCGGCAGGGACATGAGTGAAGACTGCAGTCACTTCCTGTTAGGGGCCTCCATGCCTGAACTGCCCAGTTCCATAGCTCAGGTTTCCACAAAGGCAGCACCTGGGCCAATGGCAGAAAAAAATTTAAAAAGCAAGGAAAAGCAAATGGGTAACTGAGGGGGGCCATGACAGAATTCAAAATGCAGTTCCCCTATGGGTGGCAAATCAGGGAGTGAATGAATCTTGTATGCAGATCTTGTCTGATGCAACATCTGAATCACTCTTACCAACCCCAGGCTTCATGTTCTTATAAAAAGCACCATATTCTCATTACAGTAAACATTAAAAATTCAAGCACAGATGAGCTACGGCAGACTCAGAAATGCTTCGGTTTGGGCTCAGTGAGAGGTTTTGGAACACTAGTCTTTGGGGCGTGTTAATAGTCAACCCCAAGTCTCCATGAATGCTAACTGAGCGCTCATGACTGGGTCACAATGGCCGCAAACGCAAAGCATAATAAAATGTTACCAAAAATGTGCTTGCCTCCCGTGTTTCTTTTCTGTCTTTGTTTTTTTTTCTTTTTTTTTTTTCAGTGTACCCAGGCTGTCCTCAAACTGACAATCCTCCTGCTTCTACCTCTCAAGTGCTAAGATTACAAGCAGGGACTTCCAAGTCCATTGGATCCCACATTTCTTCTCCCCTTTGAACTATTGTCCAGAGCGCTCTAGGGAACCACAATAACATCCCTTTTATGTTATATTCTATTTTTCTAATTCTTCCCTGTTATCAGGATTTCAATGGAAACATCCCCTGTTTGTTGTTCTGAGTCTCTTCCCTCCTTTGCACGCCTGCCGTATCTCTTCCTGTTGCTTCTAATCTGTACTGCTAGGAAACTAGATTACAAATTTCTGTGGAGCTATTGTAAATAAGTCATTAAGAAAGGGTCCAAAGAAGAAAGTTTGCAGCTTTGGTGAGATTTGTGTATGTCAGGGGGGAAGATTGCAAGCCTTTTTTCTTTCCAACTCGGAATCAAATTTTCAGAGCAAGAATGTGCCAGAAGCCTGGCTGTGGGCTAAGTGCTTTCTTTGCTACTGAATATCTGCCTGACTTCAGGCTGTGCCTTCAGCCCCATTTCCATCCAACTCCCTGGCTCAGTCCTCTGAGTGACAGAAAACTGGAAAGAACAATTAAGGATAAACCTGAGGCCAGGCCAGATTCCTCTTTGAGAAAATGCTTGAGTGCTGACAACACTGGGGCAGTCTCCCACAGAGGAACTGCTCTATACATACTGAAGGTATTAGAAAGGCAGCTTCAGTTTAGGCAGACCCTGAAGGAATCTCTCTCTCTCTCTCTCTCTCTCTCTCTCTCTCTCTCTCTCTCTCTCTCTCTCTCTCTCACACACACACACACACACACACACACACACACACTCTCACACACACACACACACACACACACACACACACACACACACACACACACACACACCAAACCATTGGTCAGAAGTAGGTAAATTAGGTGAATTCTCCGTAACTATATTTCAGCTGCTAAGAGGTCATTCCTAAAATCCTCAGGGTTGGAGGAGACCTTAAGGGGAAGACAACATATGCACTTTGCCAGGTCAATGTGGGACCCATTGTGTGCTCCATACTTTTACAAGTTAGGACTACTTTGCTAACTCCTGACCCATCTGACGATCTATACTGAAAGCCACTCTTCCTCCTAGCCTCAGACATCAATCACTACTTTCAGAAGCAACACTTGGAAAGTTCTGTATTCCTATTGTCTGCAACACCTCATCAGCAAAATGGCCACTGTGTCCACATCCTCTACAGGATTCCACTGGGAAAACTGGGCCAGACCTCAATCCTAGCTATCACAGTATATAAAAGGAAGTTGCCTAGATACTACAATTCTTGCCCTTGAGAGACCTCTGTCTCTCTGTATCATTTACCTACACAGAATACATAGCAGTTGCTATCAGCCAGTACCATATCATTTTAGCCAGGAAGGAAGTCCTAATGCCCAGTTCAGGCCATCATCTCATAAGTTTGGTCTGGACATCAAAGAATGGTGATGGAAAAGGTATTCATAATTTCTGAATCTTGATTGGTTCACTTGTTTTAAATCTTATTCTTTTTCTATTTTCAGAGGATTCCTTTTATTTTCACTTATGTGTGTGCATGCCTGCAGAGGCCAGAACTGGGCATCAGCTCTACCGAAGCTATATTTCTATGATGTTGTGAGTGGCTTATTGTGGGTGCTGGAAACTGAGCATAGGATCTCTAAAAGGACCAGTACATATTCTTATGCATCTAGTCAGCTCTCCAGGCCCAAGTTTTTTGAAAGAAAAAATTATATATACAAATAACTCTTTTTTTCCCTTTTTTTGAATGTGATAGTTTTTTTTATTTTTATTTTTTTTATTAACTTGAGTATTTCTTATTTACATTTCGAATGTTATTCCCTTTCCCGGTTTCCGGGCAAACATCCCCCTAACCCCTCCCCTTCCCCCTCTATATGAGTGTTCCCCTCCCCATCCTCCCCCCATTACCGCCCTCCCCCCAACAATTACGTTCACTCGGGGTAAATAACTCTTAACTTGGTGTTGTAGCATATTATATGCATTGTGTTTCTTAAATTAGAAAGAATTAGCTAGGCATGGAAGCACATTCTACAAGTTGTAGCATTGTAAAGATGGGGGGGCAGGGAGGAAGTTCACAAATATGAGGCCAGCCTGGATGGCATAACGATTCCTTGTCATTCATAAATGAGTAATTCACAAAGGGCAAAAAATGCCCTCTACTTTGTTGTTTCCAGATATTTGGAGAGATGAATGAAGTACGATAGAGTAATCTCATGTTCAAGGTCAACTATACTTTCAATTCCATGGGAATATCCCATAAATCTGAGAAATTTCCAAAGGCTCAAAGAAAAATATCTTCACAGACTTGAAAGTTTATTAAAAATCAAAGATAACCAGAAAGATGATAAAGCTTAAGATTTGGTGATGAAGAAGGGCATTTAGTGTAAGTGACAGTCTCAAGCAGGGCTGTAAAATAGAGAGAGCAGACATAAACATGGGAAATAGGAAGTGAAATGTGACTCCTGGGGATGAAGGGGAAACATAGTGGCAACCAGATAAATAAAGAAACCCTAAACATGCCTCAATGTGAAAGAAATGAGAAAGAATTACACATGGATTAAAAATGGTATATACATGTGTAGATTACGATATATACATGAAAATAATACACTAAACTATACACTACAATCAAAGTCAATAAGGTATCTAATCCTAAAAACTTTTATTATCTAGGGGCTAAGAAGAAAGCTCAGTTAGAAAAGGGCTTGCCATACAAGTATGAGGACCCAAGTTCAAATCCCAGAGCCTACATAAAAAGAGAGGAGAGATATGGTGGTGTGCATTTATAATCCTATCATTAGGGAGGCAGACACAGGTCATCTGTCATCATCATCCAGTTCACCTTGAAAAACAAGGTAAATGGCTTCTGAAAAAAAAAATCACACCCTAACTTCTCATGCATGCTTTCACATGTGTGTGCCACACATACATACATTAAGATTAGCATTGATTCCCTAAGAGGATACAATTTATATCCAAGAACGTATTAATTGCATTTGTCTCATTTGACTTGCAATAACAAGCACTGTATAGGACATAATATAGAGGCTCAAAAGAAGGGAAATGTAAACTAATCAGTGGGGCCTCGTTCAGACCCAGCTCTTATCTCCATCTCCCTACAGTTCTGTCCCTCCGTCATCCCCACTCCCCATGCTCCAGCTACCTAGCTAACCAGCCAACCTATTTTCCACAGACCAAATAACATATGTGTATCTGGTTTAAGAGACTGCCATTGAGAAAAGTATATATGTCAGTCAGAAACTTAAGATGAGCTGAAATTCTGGCAGATTAGTGCTTTGGGGTTTGATCTATACTGGCATCAGTCATCCCATGTCTATGGCAGGCACTCAGGATGTTGGGGAAGATATTTATTTACTTTAAATTTTTTATTTACTTGAAAAAAACTATTTCAATTGCTTGTGGGATCAGGCCCAACCCATTTTTAAAGTTTAACATAGGGAGAGTCAAAACAAAGAGAACAAAAAACTGTTGCAACAAATACCACAGGATTGTCGGTGTGAGTGTGTGAGTGTGTATGTGTGTGTGTGTGTGTGTGTGTGTGTGTGTGTGTGTGTGTGTGTGTACATTCTACTAATGTGCTTCAGAGCTTAAGGTTCAGCTAAATACTATGGTCAGGTCAAGAAAAGCAAGAAAAGCAAGCCATTTTTCCTTTTACATTCCTTCTGAGAAAGCCTTCTAGTGAGAAATTGGGGAAACTCTCCACTGGATACTCTTCATCAAGGAGAACTAATTAACTTTCCCTCTCTCTGTGATACTTAAGGACAATAAGGAATTCTGCTCACCTAACTTCGTCAGAGAGATGAACTAATTTGTGGTGAAAGAAGCCTAAGGCTTTGGAGCCCCTACAGATTTGAGGCCTGGCCTGTGCCAGCCTTGATAGTGACCTCTTATTTAAAACAGCACCTTCTTATCAAAGGCTCGAACCGCTTCAGCCAGATCTGGGACTCAGCACTAGAATGACAAAAGTGTTTGACCTGGGGCAATTCTTCTGTTGTTGGTGTGATTCTTAGGGGAGAAGCAGGAGGGAGAATGTGTGTGTGTGGTGGTGAATAATTAAGGGGGGAAGGAAAATGGACTATGACAAATGGGTTGGTCATACCTCTTCTCTCTCCTCTCCTTAAGTGAGGCACGCACTGAGACAGAGAGGTGGCTTGGTGCTCACTGTCCAGTCTCTGTCTTGAGGAAAGTCAGCATCATTCATTCATTCCCTGTAAATGGGATGTGAAATAAATGAGCTGGTACCCAGAGAGTGCAGCAAAGCATCAATAGCCAGCAAAATCTAAAGGTATACCTCTTTATAGCTCACACCCCTTGCATTTAAGAACTAATGCCTGTCGATGAAATTTATGCAGAAGTTGTATGTGTCACCTGTAGGCAACAAAAGCATGGGACTTTCTGCTGTCTTTTTCTTTGTGTGATAGAAGGGGACCAACTGGTTTACACCCAAACTGATGTACAGAACACATAAGCCTGTGTTGTTCATCTCTATCTAAGTCTAGCATCTCTTGGCTAATATAGGAACCCAAATAGTCATCAATGTAGAATGTGAAATAGTTCAGTGTTAAGGTACAGTCGCTTTTAAAGGAGTAAATTCTACCTGGATGATTGTCTTTAACATCTTCAAGACATTCTTCAATAAAACACTGTTTCTGAGGGAGAGAGGGTCTTCCTGAAATAGTAAGTCCAAAGTCAGGAAAACCTCTCTCAAAGATACACAGCTTCCTAATATCAGACATCATACAAAATTCATTGAGTAGTTCACAAAACCTCCCCCTGGGCCCCTTCACCTCCTACTGCTCTTTCCCATGTAGCTGACAGCCCTGATACAGATGATGATTTTCAGCATCTATATACAGAACTGCCTCCCAAATTCTGGTTCCTATTTAAAAAAAAAACAGACAAAAGGAAAAGAAGAGAGACAGAGAACAGAGAGAGGGGGAGGGAGAGAGGGAGAGAGGGAGAGAGGGAGAGGGAGAGGGAGAGGGAGAGAGGGAGAGGGAGAGGGAGAGGGAGAGAGGGAGAGGGAGAGGGAGAGGGAGAGGGAGAGGGAGAGGGAGAGGGAGAGGGAGAGGGAGAGGGAGAGGGAGAGGGAGAGGGAGAGGGAGAGAGGCAGGCAACTAGGTTTCCCACTATTGAAACTATTTCAATTGCTTGTGGGATCAGGCCCAACCCATTTTTAAAGTTTAGCATAGGGAGAGAAAAAAAAGAACTTCCTTCCACTGAAATGTCTAAAGTTAGCTCTGGATCTTTCAGTAAGCTAGGGAATCCAGTCTCAGCAAAGAAGCGCAATGCTTTACAGCTCCGAACAAAAAGGCCAGTGACAACTTCCGCCTTGCACCCTTTGCAGACAGAAAACTTGTGGCTGATCTTTCACACTGCCCAGTTTGAAAGCATCTACTTACTGAGATGCAGAGGCCCCATAACAGCTGCTTATTGCAAATGACCAAGCTCTGTATTAAAAAAAAAAATCTTTCCAAAGCAGGTCACGCTACCAGGGAAGGTCTGAGAACTTAAACGCACAGAGAAATGTTTTTCTTGGGACTAGAGGGGAATGTTTATGTTTTTGACATCTAAGGAAACCAGTGAGAAAGGCTGTCTGGTGGACAGAGGCGAGACAAGACACACAGCCTGGTTCCTTTACCCTGTGGCCACAAGCCAGTTCTGCTGGGAGGAGACGGTCAGAAGCCCTTACATCGATGACCCAGAAGGCCTCTCCTGAGCATTGCCCAATGCTCCTGTTATACAACACGAGAAATAAATAATCAACCTTAAAAGTCAGGCAGCCAAAGCTTTACTCAAATAATAAGCCCTTTTACAAGCTGCTTATCATCTGCCAAAATCAGCTCCAGAGAACACCAGGAACTCTTGATTCTATTGTTCTTTTTAACCACTTGGGGGAACCAGACAAGCTTCAATGGCTTCATTGGTTTTCTGAGAGACAGACGAATAAAGGATTTCCCTTTGCCCACACCCTGTCCTTGATCTCAATAATTTAAACAGAGTGAGTCCTCCCACCTCTGGGAAACCCCTACTAAGTGTGTGAGCTAGAAAATGGTTTTGGGGTGTGTGTGTGTGTGTGTGTGTGTGTGTGTGTGTGTGTGTGTGTGTGTGTGTGTTATTGGAGTTTGAATCCAGGACCTTGTACATGCTAGCCAAGCAGATTATTGCTGAACTACAATCCCCATCCCCAGGCCTGAGGCCTGAATATTGGGAAAAAAAAAAAAGAAACGAAGAAAAGAAAAACGTTACATCACTCTCTACTTTCCATCTACTGAATAGGAAGAATGTAATGTGAGGCTTTTCAAAAAATAAGTATGTTGAGGGACGGAAAGGACAGGGCAGAGATGTGTGAGAGGCAGCCCACTGCCTTTGGGGGTCCTCTGGCTTAACCACAAAAGACAAGTGGAATTTCTGAAGGAAAAATATTCAAAACCACTTTTACTACACTTGTGAGAGACTTAATGTTAGTCTAGGATTTCTCTGGTTTTCAAAATACAGACTGGAGGCTCTAGTTAACTGGTTTTGTTAAAGAGATCTGATGGGACAAATTTGGTGCAAAACTCACTTCTTATGAAGCACAAGGGGGATTTTGATATTTGTCCCATATCAGTGTCCTAGAACTGCCCTCGAGCAGGTGCCAAGGTCAAGATATCCTTTCCCTGCCTCTTCCTCCTGCCAGTCCCTTCCACAAATTCAGTCCTTTCCTCTGTTAGACTCTGTCTAGACATACTCACCCTCATCTTCATGATGAGTTTATGGCATTTCTGAGAGCAGAGAGCAAGTTTCACTCTTCCTCACATGTTCACAGCCAAAAATGGCCCTTGGAATACCCAAGGTGCTCATGAAACCATTTAACTAGAGACAAGATTAGCATTTACCACTTGAGTACTCAGCAATCCTGTGTTTAACTTCCTTTATCTCTTTCTCGTTTTCCCAGTGACAAAGTTAAGGCATTGAGAAATTAGGTAACATCCCCAAGCGCATCCTAGTAAGAAGCATGACAAAGGTACCAACTAGGCTATCAGGTTCTTGAACCTCCATTCCTGTGTGTGAGAGGGATGTGTATATGGGAGGTAGGGAGTGCATGTGCCCACGAACCTGCATGCAGAAGCTGGAAGAGGGTGTCAGATAGTCTTCTGCTATGGCTTCCTGACGTATTCTTTTGAGACAGGGTCTCTCAGGGAACCAGAAGCGTGGCATTTCAGTCTGTCTCTCTGGCCAACAAGCTGCAAGGATCTGGCTGTCTCTGTTCCCCAATGCTGGGGATACTGGCATGCACAACTTTCACGTGGATGCTGGGAACTGGAAATCAGGTCTTTATGCTTACACATTAAGTGTTCTTACCCACTGAGCCATATTCCTGCCCTAGAATGGTCACTCTTAACCACCACACTAGGTGGTACACACAAATGAGTAAATGACCTCAGTGAAAACCTCTCTCTCTATTGTGTGTGTGTGTGTGTGTGTGTGAGAGAGAGAGAGAGAGAGAGAGAGAGAGAGAGAGAGAGAGATGCTGACAAAACTGGTTCGGATGGAATACCTTGTTTGTGTCATATGTGGTTGATTAAATATCTAGTAAGTACTCTGTACCAAGTCTTTAAGTGTTAGTGATGAAAAGATAAAAATATGGTTTCATTCATGAAAGAGAAGAGAGATATTACAGGAGTTTATTTGCTGTGTGGTTATTTGTATGGTTCTAAAGCGTTTCACATGTCTTAATTATTATTACAAAATTGCATTACAAATCTCCAGCAAGTGTTATTAGTACTAAACTTGAGAGGAGACAGGTGGGAAATCAAGGCGTGGGGAGGGTAAGGAACAAGAAGTAGACATCATTCAAACGCAGCACTTGTGTTAATCCATTTCGCAGTGGCAAAATACTTGAGATAATGTTTTTTTCAAGAAAGCAAAGACTCAAGGGGGTTGCAGAGGACCCAGGTTCCATTCCTAATACCTACATGGCAGCTCACAAAGAGATCTGATGCCCTCTTCTGGCTTCCACAGGCAATGCATGTACCTAGTGCATTAAATGTACCTGCCAAATAAATATCCATACACATAAAAATGATAAATAAATAAGAATGTTCAAAAGAAAAAAGAAAATATTTACTTGAGAGGTTTTGGTTCATGATCCCCTGGACTCTTTGTCCTCAACTCATGGTGGGACGATGCATCCAAGCAGAGAATGTACAATAGAGGGAACCGCCCAGCTTATGGCTGAAAAACAAAGAGAGAAAAGGGCTGAGATAGCAGTACGCCCTTCAGGGAACATCTCATGCTGCATAAAAAGTTCAAATTGTTGCAATGGCCTAGAAGCCCTCACAAAGTGTTGCCTTTGTCCTGTTTATCTGAGTCTAGTAGAATATGTGCTTTGTTCTTTTACTTCGCTTAACTGCTCCATGGCCTGGGAAAGCTTCTGCATCTGCTATCGTACACGACGGAGAGTCCACACTAAAATATATTTGTAGATGAAATGAAGTAGATCTGGAAAGGAGAAATCTTGACACAGAGGCAGGAATACACTGAAACAGCAGTCCAATAGCTAGCTAGTGGTGGACCGACTCAAGTCCTTGAGCGCCCTCTAGTGGAGCCAAGTCCAACAAAACACCGGGCCAGGAAGGAACAGGTTGTTACTTGGTGTTACAGTGGAGAAGACACAGCAGGTGACTATAATATTTCATGGGGAAATGGGGAGGAAGGGTCTCTTCACAGAAGCAACAGAAAGCAAAGAATGAATAACTACACTACATTTCACAGGAGAAGTACTCAAGGTAAAGTCAAGAGTGAATAAAAGTACCCAGTAAGATCTATCGACTTGGGAAAAATATACCTGATCTAAAACTTTAACTCATAGTCAAAGAAAGTAAACCCTAGCCAATTCTATTAACAAGTGGAACGCGATGGGCACGACTGAACGTGTGACCATGGAAATAAAAACTCTCAGTTGCCGAGGAATGGCTTTAGACTGAGTAAATCTGAAGCAGAATGATTCTCCAGCTGAGCCTTGAGACAAGGAAAATTTAACAAAAAGGGATTCTACAGAAAGACTTAGATATTGGAAAGGACATATCATGTGGAGTCCCAAAAGGCCAGCAAGTTTTTTATAAAGGTCACAATTTGAGTGGAAAGACAATGTTGGTGAAAAGAACACAGAGGGATTATCTAGAAAAAGGTCCTTGGCAGAGGTAAACACGGGAGGAAATGAAAGACTCTTACCTTGTCTTCTCCTCTCTGTGTAATAACTATGGGGGCAAAGATAGAGAAAATTAAAAACACCCAAACACTCCAAGTTACATTAATAGACAGAGGATTATGAACCCACAGAGAAAATACCAGTGAGGCATGTAAGGCATATGGGCCCTATTTGGTCCCACATTTTATCAAAAGGGAGTGTACAGAGAATAATCTTTTCAAATAAAGCTTTCTCTTCCATTCTCTCCTATGAAAGATCCCTCCAACTGAGAGGTTCAAGCACCTCTTGAAGCCACCCACTCCTCTCCATCTTCACTATCATTATCTTCCTTGAACAATTCACCATCCTTAATCTTCTGGTGGAGTGCCTTAGCCTTTTGATTCCCATTCACTCTGTAGACCAACTCTCAACCGTACTGCACAAACCAAACAAACGACCCACGGTTGTCTATGTAAGAAGCAAATAGGTCATGTTTTATTTTCAAGTTTTCATTTTGAAACAGTTCTAGACTTATGAAAACCATTGCAAAAAACAGCACGAAGAACCTCGGCATCATCCATGTATCTTCTGAATGTTACCGTCTCACAAAACTAATGAGAGAGCTGTTCGAAGTATGTGTATCACTACTGCACCCTTAGGGTTACTGCACCATGCTGATCTTTGCTGTGATGCCCATCAGGAGTGCCAAAATAAAATAAAACAATGCTACAGAGTTGGAAAAAATGGCTTAGCACTTAAGAACACTGGTTGCTCTTTCAGAGGGCCTAGGTTCAGTTCCCAGAAAGACATGGCCACTCACAACCATTTGTAACTTCAGTTTCAGGGGATCTGGCGCCCCCTTCTGGCCGCTATGGCTCCAGGCATGCTTGTGGTGCAGAGACATACAAGCAGGCACCAGTGATGGCTGGCACAAGTCTGGAGGCTGAAAAACAATGAGCAAATTACCAACAGAATTGATCTCTGTCTCCTGGGCATGAAGATGGCTTTTTCTGTACACATACACTCCTAGTATTTCTCCCCATTCTTTTAAGGATCCACACTAATAGACTCATATAATCTTAACTCTTTAAAGGGACTACCTCCAACTACATAGTTACACTGGGGCTTATGGCTTCAAGATATGAATTTTTAAAGGAAGACAATTCAGTCCATAGTACCTATATTATTTCCTAAATTCACTAATACATGGATAAATATAGGAAAGTTCCTTTGTGCCTCTCTCTGTATTCAATTTGAGATCTCTTTGCCCATATTAATCTGGGTTGGGAAACCTTCTGATAATATATAATACCCAAAAGAAGCTACTTAGGGGAAGAGGAATTTATTTTGACTCATGATTGCAGAGATCACAGTCCATAGCAGTGGGAACTCAACCTGTGGCAATCAGATTGAGTGGCAGAGGTTCCTTCACTAGGGAAGGCATGAAACGAGCAATGGCTGGGAACAGAACAGGGGATGGGTGATTCCTTCGAAGGCCTCCTACCACCAGCTGGGCCCTTGTCCTAAAGGCTGAACAGTGTTTGTACTGGATAGTTTTATGTCTTCTTGACACAAGCTAAGATCATCTGACAAGAGGGAACCTCAATTTTTAAAATGCCTCTATAAGATAGGCTTGTAGGTAAACCTCTGAGGAATTTTCTTAACCAGTGGTTAATGGTTGGAGGCTCAGCCTATTGTGGGTTGGTATCATTTCAGGGCTGGTGGGCCTGGGTTCTATAAGAAACCAGGCTAAACAAGTCAGTAAGCAGCATCCTTCCATGGTCTCTGCATCAGCTCCTGCCTCTAGGTTCCTGCCCTGCTTGAGTTCCTGTCCTGACTTCCTTTGATGATGAATAATGATAACGAAGTATAAGGCCAATGATGCTTTCCTCCCCAACTTGCCTTGGCTCGTGGTGTTTTCATCATAGCAGTGGTGACCCTAACTAGGATAGCCTTCAAAACAGTACCACAAGCTGAGGACTGAGCATTCAAAAACATAAGTTTGTAGGGAATATATCAGATCCAAATGGTAGCCATATGACTCTAAAAAGTCAGAACATTATACAAAAGTTACTCAGAAAAACTGTCGCTGGGGTGCTTCAGAGACAGCTCAGTGGTTAAGAGCATGTACTGACTGCTCTTGTAGAGGACCTGAGTTTGGTTCTAGAATCTACCTGAAACTCCAGCTCCAAGGGATCCAATAGCTCTGGCCTCCATGAGCATCTGTAGACACACATGTATAAACATAATTAAAACTAATTAAAATTTCCTTCCTTCCTTCATTTATTTATTTATTTATTTATTTATTTATTTATTTATTTTTCTGAGACAGGGTTTCTCTGTGTAGCCCTGGCTTTCCTAGAACTCGATCTGTAGAGGAGGCTGACCTCAAACCCCAAGATCTCATAGATTTAAAGGTATACACCACCATTGCCCAGCTAAAATCTTTTCCTTAATTGTCACTAGTGGGTGCTATAGAGCTAGCTCAGCACTTAAGAGCACATATTATTCTCTAAGTTTGGTTCCACATCAGGCTCTAGGTCCAGGGAATCCAGCAGACCTAGCCTACATGATCATGTTAATACACGCGTGCGTGCACGCGCACACATGCGCGCACATTTAAAACTAAGAACAATGAATATTTTTTTACAATATTGCTTTCCTACACCTTCTATTTCACTTCTCCCCTGCCCCTTACCTTCATGTTCTTCTCGCTTGCCCTGCGGGTTGCTAATCACATCAGGTTTTGATTTCACTTTCCACATTGAGCTTCTGTAACAAATTGCCACAGGGTTAGTGACTCAAAGGAGCAAAGACTATTATATTACAATCCAGAGGGTCAGACATCTAAATGGATTTCACAGTACTAACATCAAAATGTCAGCAGGGCTGCATCCCTTCCAAGAGCTGCAGGGGAGAATGTCAGTCTTTGCTTTTTCCATTCTCAAGGGGCCAGGTATACTCCCTGACTTATGACCCCTCCATCCATCTTCTAGGCTGCAGTATAGCACTTCTAATTTTCCATCATCCCATTACTTCCTCTGCCCTAGCCCTTCTGCCTTCCTCTTATGGCCACCAGAACAACCCAGAATCTTCCCACCTCACCATCCTTAACAAGATCTAAAAAGTCCTTTACGTCCCAAAAGTCAACATATTTATGTGTTTGGGGAGGTTAGAATACAGATATCTTGTGGCCCTTGGTCTATCTACCACTCAGAGGCAGAGGTTTCCGGACTGGCCTTGAAGTCACAGTACTCCTGTCTCAGCCTTCAGAGTGCTACAATTATAGCTGCACGCTTTTATCTTTTTTATGAACAGTGTAGCCATACACAGTGGTGTAGGCACATAACTGAATACTTAGGAGGCAGAGACAGGAGGTTCACAACAAGTTTGAGGGCAGTCTGGTTTATATAGATAGTTCTAGGCCAGGCATGGTTACATAGTGAGACCTTGGCTCCAAAAAACTAAGCAATACCAAAAAAAGTTCATAGCGACACTCTTATCACTGTCCCTCTTAAAACCACTGAGCTGAGAATAGGTCCCCCGTTGAAGGAATCAGAGAAAGAACTGGAAGAGCTTGAAGGGGCTCGAGACCCCAAAAGTACAACAATGTCAAGCAACCAGAGCTTCCAGGGACTAAGCCACTACCTAAAGACTATATATGGACTGACCCTGGACTCTGACCCCATAGGTAGCAATGAATATCCTAGTAAGAGCACCAGTGGAAGGGGAAGCCCTGGGTCCTGCTAAGACTGAACCCTCAGTGAACTAGACTATGGGGGGAGGGCGGCAATGGGGGGAGGGTTGGGAGGGGAACACCCATAAGGAAGGGGAGGGGGGGAGGGGGATTTGCCCGGAAACCGGGAAAGGGAATAACACTTGAAATGTATATAAGAAATACTCAAGTTAATAAAAAAAAAAAAAAACAACTCAGGAATGGCTCCCCACTACACCTAGAACAAATCCAGCCACTTTAGTCTTTGAGCTTCCCCTGCCTTCCTTTATCCATGGAGCATGCCAAATCCTTTCTTACTACAAACCTTCTTCACTTTGTCATTCTGTCTAAAATAGCCTTTCCTCAGCTCTTGGCATGGTTGTCTTATTCTCACAACATCCCAAATGCCACTTCTCCAAAGAAGCTATGTCTGATTATTAGTCACATAACAGCCTTCCTCACCTACTCAAATTTAGTCCTTTATCATTTATCAGAGTCTGTAACATAGCATTTTATGCACAGGTTTATTTTCTATTGAGTCTCCATCTCCTTATAATAAAAACTCCAAAACAACTGAGAGATTGTGTCTACCTCCCTCTATCCCAAACATGTAGCATATTCCCAGACACACAACAGGCCTGGGCACATCGGAGTGGTAGAAGACAGACTCTGGGGAAGGAAGTTATAGGGGGAGGGAGGAGGAAGGGCATGTAGGAAGAGGAGGAGAATAATTATATTATGATACTCTAGGTAGAGAATATAAGAAAATTGTATTGATGGTCCAACTATGGCCAATAAAATAATCCTAATTACTTTAGGTATCGCCAGGACAGATTTCAGTCTCAGTATACTCGAAACAATTTTCCATATGTAATTCATTCCCTTGTTTAACAAGTATTTACTTACTAGCTAATGGAGTCTTTAATCCTCACAACTATTATGTAGCTACTGTTGCTATCTTCCCCGCTTTTTACTGGAGAAAACTGAAGTTGGATGTGGCATGGCTGAGACTACACCCCTCGTAAACTATCATGGTACCAGTGAATATGTCCCTCGTCCTCTGTAGTGGAAAGAGAACCAATCAAAGATTTGCCAGTCCTGGGAAAGACTGGGAAAGGTGAGTGGAAGTATGATACAGGTAGCAAAAATCAGGGTAATGAGTCTGAAGAGGCTTCTGAAAGGGAGTGGTGTCTGCACGAGATTAGAGGCACCAAGTAGGGCTCAGCGAGTAAAACACTCCTGCTGCCAGGCCTGAAGACCTGAGACTGATTCTCACAGTTCATGGGGTAGAAGGAGAAAACCAACTCTCACAAGCTTCCTTGTGAACACACACATACAACAAGCATAGTACACACTCACATAAAACACACATACCACACATACACACTACACACATATAAACCACACACATACCATACACACATACCACACAGACACCACACACATACACACACACTCTGCACACATACCACACAACACACGTATACCACACACACCACACACATATACACTCCACGCACATACCCCAACACATACACAGATACCACCACCAGCACATCCACCATGGCACATGTGCACTCATCCAAATGCATGCATGTATCCACACACAACATATAAATAACTGTTTAAACAGCGTAAGTAGATTTTGAGTAGGTGAAAGGAACTCCAATTTGTTACTTACCAATAAAGCTCATAAAGTAGCATGCGTCTTGATGAGTTTCCTATCATTTGGCATAGTCTGGCCCTCCCTGAGCCTTGCAGGCCAATAAATGCAAACTGCAATGAGAACACAGATCAGGAAAGAATGGAGCTTAGAAACGAAGCATCAATTTGCTCCGAGAAACAAAGGTGGGCACTCACCCCCTTTATCAGTGCCCACTGAAACAGTTTTCTGCTGTCTAGAACAAGAGTCTGCAAGCTTTTTCTTTAAAGTCACATAGTAAATATGTTGTGCTTTCTATGTTTTATACAGTCTGCATAATTAAGCTCTACAAAGTCAGTGATAGACAATGTGCAAACAAGTAAGTGGAGCTGTGTCCCAAACAAACTCCATGTACAAAGACTGACGCTGAGCCAGATGGGTGGTCCACACTGTCGTTATCGATCCATAGCCTAGAATAAGAAGGCAAGCAAAGAAGCGTGGACAAAAGGGAATGCTGTGGGACACACTGTGACACATTACAGCTTCCAAGAGCCTTTCTTCTCTGTTTCGTGGAGGTGACAAGGGTGGAGGGCAGGTATGAGGGGAAGGGAGATGAGTGGGATTGGGGTGATTGATATGAAATTCACAAAACACCAATAAACAATTTTTAAATCTTTTTTTGAAAAATGAGAAAAGTAAGCCAGGCAGTGGTGGCACATACCTATAATCCCAGAACTCAGGAGGCAAAGGCAGGTAGAGCTCTGTGAGTTCAAGGACAGCCTGATCTACAGAGTGAGTTCCAGGATTGCCAGGGCTACACAGAGAAACTCAATCTTGAAAAATAGTTTTAAATAAAAATGAAAAAAGTAGAGGCTTGGAAGATAGCTCAGTCAGTACATGGTAGGCAAGCATGAGACCCTGACTTGGATCCTTAGAACCAAGATAAAGGGACAGGCATGGAGCCACATACCTCCAATTCCAGCACTGGAAAGGCAAAGACCGGTGCATCTCCAGAAGTCACTGGCTAGCCAGCCTAGGAAACTCACTGTGCCTCAGATTCCATGAGAGACCTTACACACACAAAGCACACACCAAGCACACATGCCCCACACACTCATGTACATTTATACTTCCATATTTACACCCACACTAACAAGTACATACACCAACACTCACACACAACATAATGCACACATAAGCACGTATACCCACATGCCCTCAACCACACTATTAATGCATAGCCCCCGCAACATGTATATGCAGCCACATGCCCACATGTCCAGTGCCATACTAACAAGTACATGCAACACAGGAAAAAAATAAGAGAAGAGTGGTTGCAGGAGTCACATGATTAATTACATCAGGTGTTGGAAGCCTGATGAGTCATCAAGGCACTAGAGATACATAATTCCCATTATCAGATCAGGTCACTCCCGAGCAAGGGATGCTCTTTCCTTGAATTGCTTTAGATGAACACTATGGGTTCAGGCCTCTGTTACTGCTGTTTCTTTCAAAATCATATCCAGTTAAAAGCCTTGGCTAAAAAGCTGTTTACCAGTAAACACTACAAGCAAATGGCGCTGCCGCCACAGCCACCAGAGGATCCTCTGACATCCAAGAGCACCTGAACTTAAATGCACATAATTTTAAAATAAATTGGTAAATTGTGGTGGTGTGCACCTTTAAACCCAGCACTCAGAAGGCACAAGTAGGGGGAACTCTGTGAGTTCAAGGCCAGTCTGGACTACATAGTAAGTTTTAGGGAACCAGGGTTACATGGAGAGACCCTGTCTAGAAAAATAATAAACCACATGTACCATATTTTCTTCAGCTGAGAGACATCTAGGTTCTTTCCAGTATCTGGCTATTACAAATAAAGCTACTATGAACAAAGTTGAGTTGGGTCCTGGCCTGAGTCCCATAGACAAGTTTATCCTCTCCAAAACTAGACAAGAGCCATGGGGAAATGCGCAGGTGCCAAGTGAAAGAAAAGAACATGACAAACTACTCCTATGACACTTAACTCCGAGGGCGTGAGCCAGTCCTCAGGCACTTCCTGGACATGGAGGAAGGCACCAAGAGTCTCATCATCACAGCTGAGGGGATCATCTTGCTATCCTGTGTGCAAGCCACAGTGCTGCTGTTCAGGAAGCAATGGCAGAATGAGAACAGAAAAGACCTGGATGCCTCCACGATGTGGACAGGCTCCAGATTGGAGATGTCCAGCTGGAAAAGCCATGACTGATATCCCCCACCCTTCTCACTCCCCATCCTGCTTTGTTGTCTGTCTCTGCCTACCATATGCCCAACCCCAGCATCCCTCCTGCCTCACTGCCCTTCCCCTGCAGTGTCCCGCCCTTGCCTTAAGACTACCCCATCCTAATCCAGTCTTTGCTGAAGTCTGTCCTAGGTTCCTGTCCAGCAGCTAATGAGCCCTCAATCATTGCCTCTCGGGGAGCTGATTACAGTAGCTTGGCTAGTGCCACCCCTTCTCTCAGATCTGTCTCGGCGACTTAGGTGATAATAAATCCTTCCCACAGCAAAAATAACAACAACAACAATAATTAATAATAATAATAATAATAATAATAATAATAATAATAATAATAATAAATGGACTTGACATCTCAAGGGATTGTGGGTTAATCTTAAAATTTCTTGCATTGATCCATTATCTCTTATCTCCAAGTAATAAAAAGTAAAAAATAAAACGTAAAACATGGCAAGGCTTTCAGAAACTGCTCCTCTCATTCTATTAAACAAAAGTCAGTAAATCTTTCTGTGAAGGACAGACAGTGGTTTTGCAGTTAGAGGCAAAAAGGCAAAAGCTCTGACGTAACACATGTATTCACTGTCTGAACATTTCCATGGATTTTTAGTCAAAATCCAAATATAAATATATTATATAATATATGCCAGTATGAGGAAGATATATGGTCTTATATACCTTATGCAAATTATTACATGCAATCAAAATATATTTGATAATTTCTATAAGGCTTCATAATTAAGGAGGTCTACTACAAATGCAACAGATTAACATTGTGTTGTATTGCAATTAAAAGCTGCTATTCTCTTTTAATAAAACACAGCTCTTTCTCCCTCTTGCTCTCTCTTGCTCTTACCTTCTTCCCTCTTTGTCTCTTCTCTCTCCATTCCTATCCCCCTTCTCTCCACATGCTCATGGCTGGCCTCTTCTCTTCTCTTCTCTTCTCTTCTCTTCTCTTCTCTTCTCTTCTCTCTTCTCGCTCTCTGTCTCTGTCTCTGTCTCTGTCTCTCTCTGTGTCTGTCTCTCTCTTTCTGTCTCGGTCTCTGTCTCTCTCTCTGTATCTTCTACCCTCTTAACTCCCCTCCCCATACCCTGAATATGCTCTATTCTATACTAAAAACAAGACAAAACTATTGTAAAGGAACCCTTTGGGAAAAAGGGGGAAAAACGATCCTTAGCTTACACTTCCCAGTCTGTCAATCCCCGTTATAGCCTCTGAGGCTCTGCTACTGCTTTACAACTTTGGGTGAAAATAACATTACTCTTACGGGACCTTTGCCTTGTAATATGCTGAATTCCTGAAGCCACATAGCACTACAATATTGGGAAACCCTGGTAATTAGAGTCACAGTCTACCATGACCAGATAGCTCTTCTGAGCTCTGCACAAAATGGAGGACTCCCTTTACCAGCAGGGCTTCCCCTTCTCTGACGTGTGTCTAGGAAGCTTGGTCCCTAACCCTCTCTCTGGGGAAGGTCATGTAGTACTTGGCAAACCTATACGTTGTCTTCCTCTTCCCCAATAAGAACCGCCCAGCAAGGACCTGGGATTCCTGGAATGCCTCTCCATGCAAATGAGGCATTCCCAGTACTTTAAACCGTAGCCAATGATTTACTTTCATTCTAAAAATTCCTCCCTACCCTCCAAGGTTCATATACAGCCTTGATTCTCCCCAATAAAGTATATGCGTATGCACAAGCTATTTCACTGAAGTTCATCTAAGAGAGGAATTTCATTGAACACCATCTAAGAGAGCTATACCACTAAAATCCTTGAGAAGGCCTACACCACTACCACCACCACCACCACCACCACCACCACCACCACCACTAGTTCTACCCCCACCTTCACTCCCAGCTTGCCTGGGATCTTACAGTCTCCATCCATTCAAAGCGCTGATTTCTCCTTCCAGCCTGGTATGTGGTATGTAGCAGCACCTGGACACCCTGAGGGAGAACTACACTACTGTACCTGGGGGAAACAGTTCCTAGGCAAATCCTTTAAAATACCTACTGTCTTTGGCTACTTGGTACATAGCTGCTAAATGGGTCTCATTTCAACTGGCAGAAGGTAGACTGCATGGTGACAGTGGATTTCATAAGTAATAGTGATTATATTCAATGGGTTCAACCAATCTAAAACTCAGTGCAAGAGTTGAGAGAAGAAAGTAAACATAGAGATTAGGGGCTGGAGAAATGGTTCAGTGGTTAAGAGGCTGCTCTTACAGAGGACCAGGGCTTAGTTCCCAATGCCCACATGGCAGCTGACAACCCTCTATAACTCCAGTTCCAAGGACCCAATGCCCTGTTCTGGCCTCTGCAGTCAGTGCATGCACACAGTGCACAGGCACACATGCAGGCACAACACCTAAATACAGAAAAATCTAAAAGGGAAAATCAGCCAACATCAGGACTCATTAATTTCATGCCCCAAATAAGAACATTCCCTTTAAATATAAAAAGGTAAATATTCAAAGAGTTAAGAGAAGAAATGGCTGCTTCTGAGCATAGGTAATAGGTATAGAATTGTTCTCTTAAGAAACAAAACCAAAAAGCA
This sequence comes from Rattus norvegicus, assembly GCF_021556685.1. Classification (NCBI taxonomy): domain Eukaryota; kingdom Metazoa; phylum Chordata; class Mammalia; order Rodentia; family Muridae; genus Rattus; species Rattus norvegicus. Next base: position 124,155,623 of record NC_141554.1, on the reverse strand, counting down.
TGAATGTGCTTCATTAAACCCATTAGCAAGTAACAGGCTTTATTATGATATTTACACATGTCTGTCAGTATACATTGTTTTATTTGTCTTTTTCTCTACCCCTTGCTATTCCAGGGGTCCTTGGTGCTAATGTCCTTCCTTCTATTTTCCTATAACACATATTCTACTACTCTTTTTCCTCTTCCTTCCTCCTTTACGATTGCTTCCTCTCATTTCATAGTCTTCCCTTTCTACTCTCATCACACACACACACACACACACACACACACGCACACACACACACACACACACAATTAGAACCCACATGTGAAAAAAAATGCAGTTTTTCACTTTCTAAATCTGGTTCTTTTTTTTACTTAACAAGATGATCTCTACTTCTGTCCACTTCCAGAAAATATCATTACATTTTTCTTATGTATGAATAAAATTCAATTTACTCTTTGTCCTATATCTTTTATTTTATTAAATGTTATTTGCACATGCACATGAGTCTCTCTCTCTCTCTCTCTCTCTCTCTCTCTCTCTCTCTGTGTGTGTGTGTGTGTGTGTGTGTGTGTGTGTGTCCGTGTATATGCACATGGGCATGTACTATCATAGCACATGTGTGCTAGTCACAGGACACTCAGAAGTCAGCTCTCTGTCCCTACCATGTATATCCCAGGGATCAAACTAAGATCATCAGACTTGGTGGCAAAAGAGTCTTTACCTGCTGAGCCTTCTGACTTCCCACACAGGCACACGCAGGCTTAATACTTTCTTCCAGCTGGCCACCCACAGGGCACGTACCACACTACTCTCCTTGTTTCTCTCCCCCTAGTGGAACCATGTACTCCCTGCAACCAGGGGCAATTTCAACTCCTAATTTGTATAACATTGAAAAGGCATTCATTAAAATGGGGTGCAACTAGGCAAACTAAATGACCGGAAAAATTCAGTCTAGACAAGTAAATATCCCATTGAAATATAAAGCAAAAGATAAGCCCAAAAAGCATTGGTGTCGGAGGACAAGTGTGACTGGGAAGAATTGGTCTGGAGTAACAGTGAGGTTGAGACCTGTCCAAACTCTGAAAATCTCATCTTCAGACTGGCAGGAGTAAAGGTCTCTCCCTCCCTGTTCTGGGCCTGCATGGTCCTGTACACATATCCTTGCACCCCTCACCTCCACCCCCATTGAGGTAGCCATTAGCCTGGTGCAAATTTACAGGTTTAACTTCCTCTCTCTCTAGAAGGACAAGTCCAGCAAGCACCTGGAATTCCTCCTCATGCAAATGAAGCATTCGAAGCACCTCAGTACCAACCAATAAAGTGCACTCACCTTGAAAAAAACCCCCTACCCACTCCACAAGATTCGTATAGCCATTATTATCCCAAGTAAAGAGAGCTATAACACTGAAAACCGTATTGGAGAAGGCTCTTTTCTCCTTAACACTCAAGCTAAGGAAGCTGTTGTGGACCCGTACTGCCTGGGCAAGCTTTGTTCTTTTCATTCCAGCCTGGTGCACAACAGTGCTAGAGTGCCCCAAAGGCAGCAGCTCTGGACCTGCAAAGGTTGCAACTGTTAAGAAATTGGAATGCACCATATTGTTTGCATAGAAAACAGTCGAGTCACATAAGAAAGAGTCTGGAAGGGTTCAACAATCCTAAGCATTGGGGAGAATTAACTGCAAATAAGTTTCAGTGTGTGTGTGTGTGTGTGTGTGTGTGTGTGTGTGTGTGTATTACAACGTTATAATATGTTTTAAAGCATAAGGCTGGAGGAAAGTCTCTCAATTCGGTTCATTAATCAGTTTCTAATGTTCTTCCCCATGAAGGCTAGCCTCATGAAGAACTGTCATGAACTGTTTCTGAGGCATTTTTGTTGGGTGAAACTTGGAAGTTGTACTCAGAAAACGTCAAAGTTAGCATCTTTCTCTGTGAAATGGTAGGATGTCTTAGGTGTTTCCATTTGGTATGTATGCACCAGTGTGTGGTCTCTTGGTCTGCTGCCAATTCATGTCTATGGTTGTTCAAAGCCAAATCCCCTTCAGTCAATTCGTTTTGGGCATTCTCAAGTTCTGTTCAGAATGAGCTATCTTGTTCTATTTTGGCCTGGCCCTGAAAAAGTTGAGACTTAAGCACTGCCAAATCAGACAAAACCCAAAAGCCCAGATTCTAACACCTACTATCCCTGCAAGCCCTCCATAGAGGAAAGTCAGCCACTTGGAGGATGATGGAGAGGCACCAAAGGATGCAAACGCTCTCTGACCTAGGGGAAGGCAGAGAGAGTAAGAATTTCCTTTGTCGTACAAGGAGGGTAAAAGCGGCCACAACCTTGAGATCAGGTGTCCTTCCTAATGCCCAGGAACTCACCCAATCACTCCTGGACTTTTGTTGCTTTTTCTGCTGCAGCGATACCCTCCAGCCATCACAGAGCTACAAAGACCTACGGCGGGAGCGGGGGAGCGGGGGCAAAAAACTGCCTGAGCCAGTCGGAAAGTACAAAGTACGGAGCCACTATCAACGCACAGCTCTTGAATCTCATTTCAGGATCCTAATCGTGTTAAGCCAGCCCCGTGCTGCCACCATAGCCAGAGAGTTCAGAGTTGCCTACCTGAGCAGACCTGATTCATTTCCGAGCTCAGGCGAAAAGTTGAGGCCCACCTAGACAAGCCCCATAGTGCTTTGCCCGGGATACCCGAACCTAGCCGAGTCCTGTCGAATTCAACCGAGTCAATTCAGTCCAGCCGAGCAAAGCCAAACCCAAACCAAGTCCCATTTGAGACTAGCCAAGTCTCAGTCCTGACTCACCCAGACCAACCAAATGGAGCTCTGCCAAGCCTAACTGAACTTAACTTAGTCCCATCCAAGTTTAGCCAAGTACGGCTGAGTCTAGTTCAATCCCAGCCCAGCCAAGCCAAACCTAGCTGAATCCAGAGTAGGCTAGCCGAGTTTTGCCGAAAGTAGACGAACACAGTCAAGTCCCAGACAAGCTGAGTCAAAGGCAAAACTGGTCTAGTCGACTTTTGCCTACCCTGGCCAGGCCTAGTCAAGCCGAATCTAGCAGCTAGCTTGCCTTCAAAACAAGCTGAAACCTAACAGGGCCCAGCCAAATCCTACCAAGTTTAACCCTGTCCAGCAGATTCCTGGTAAGCCCAGCCCAGCGAAGCCTTCCTGAATGTAGCAGAGCTTAGAAGAACTAGGTGGGCAGCTAAACCTGATGGAATCCGGCTGAGTACAGCGGAACTATTTTGAACCTGGATCCCAGCTTCTTTGTGGGAAGAATAAAGCAGGTTTTTGTTGAACCTTTTTGTTAGTGACCTTCCTGAAAACATGTGAGCTCCGAGCCTCAGTTTACCAGACCTCTTGACTCTCCTACCTGAGGTTCTCCGCCTCAGAGGCAGGCTATGCATCTTGATTGGCACTCAGAACTCTTTCTTGCAGCTCCCAGTTGGTAAGGACAATAGTGACTATGTCATGGCCCACTTACAGAAAGCAAGTGTTCCACTGTCCCTGTGGCTCACCTGCTCCAGGACTGTACCTTCCTTGTCATACCCTTAGCTACGGCACACATAAGCCTCGTGGGGCAAGAGATCCCCCAACTGTCACTGTGAGGTGACTGATGCACTGGGGAGTCTGTAGTGATGTCTTCTCTGTTCTGGCTACCACATCCACAACTTCCAACTAAACTGATTGTTGTTTTGGTTTGGTTTGGTTTGGTTTGGTTTGGTTTGGTTTGGTTTGGTTTGGTTTGGTTGTTGTTTGGTTTGGTTTGGTTTGGTTGTTGTTTGGTTTGGTTTGGTTTTTGTTGTTTGATTGGTTTGGTTTTTGTTGTTGTTTTGGTTTTTGTTGTTATTATTGTTGTTGTTTTGGTTTGTTTTTTGTTGTTCTTTGGTTGATTTTTCTATTTCTTTCCATTTTCTTCTCCTCAGTCATTCAGATTTGTCTCTTATTCTTGTATTTTCAGACGTGTTTCCATCTGTTCCCTTGCTTTTTCTAAGAAAACAAAAACATAATTTATGACTAGTGTGTGCCTACAAATAAGTTTATTCCTGGTAGTTTTGTTGCTATTTCCTTCTACTCCCTTTGACCAGATGATTTCTTTCCTTTTGTTCTAGAAATTACTATGCTTATTAGGAAAACAAAACCAGATTTTTCATATGTAAAAAACTGTATGGAAAGTACAACCTCAACAAAGCAAATTATACATTTCTCTACATTCAGGAAGTTTGAATAAAATTTAAAAGAAATGTGTTAAAGAATCCAACATTTACCTATTTCTGCATGCTTTTTTTCTGAACATTTAATATTGAACCCACTAATATTTCCTAATTTTGTGACCTTTCAAACTACTGTTCATATAACAACCCTAAATGTATTTGATAGAGGTTTTTAAAATACTCTAGCAAAAAAGGAACCATTTATCACTTTAAAAATATCTATGCATATATGTGTGGCTGCTTATCTATAATGTGTACCATGCGTGTGCCCAAAGAGGCAAGAAAGGTCTCTGATATTACATGCCTGATGCGTGTGCCAGGAACCAAATCCAGGTCCTCTGAAAAAAACAGCAACTGCTTTTAACTACTGAGTCATCTTTCCATCTCCTTTTTTAAAAACACAGTATCTTATGTATACCAGGTTGGTCTCAAACTTGCTATATAGCTGAGAATGGCCTAAGTGTCTGATTAAACTGCCTCCTGCGTGCTGCAATTACAGATGTGTACCATTGTGTCCATAGTTTATATGTTGCTGGGACCAGGGGATCCAGGGACTGCATGCGTGTTAGCCAAGCACTCAACCAACTGAGCTATCTATCCCCAGCCCTATGTATCATTTATTTAGTTTCACGAATCACTGATGCTAAGCCTTTATTATATTTTCTTGAACTCAGATGTTTGTCCATTGAAACAAACGCCCATGGTATTTTAAGTCACCCCCTCCCCTCCTTTCACTGCTACCAGTAAAAAGCAAGACTGTTAGCTGGGAACATAGCTTAGTTGGTAAAGCACTTGTTATGCAAACATGAACATGCATTTGTGTCCTCAGAACCCACATATAAAGGCTGGCTCCAGTGCATCATATTTGTTGAAGAGGTGAGACAGAGAATGTCCAAGGTTATATTGGGTAGACACACATACACATACTTATACACACATATGTGCCCAAGACATAAATATGTATACACAAAAAATTTGTGGCTGCATATCTTTGTTCATAAAGTTGTTTAAACTGTCTAGTTTATTTATCTGCATCCAGTTTAGGAAGTTATGCTGCTGGATTCAGAGGTTTTCATATTTCAGTCATTGCTGCACTCCTTAATTGGTCTGTCCACAAGAGTGTGCCAGTGCTCATCTTACCAGTGGAGTGGGAGAGATTATTTTCCTATATTCTCTCCATTCTGTTTTCATGCTTATTATCTTTTCCCAGAAATCACATGTAGGAATGAATATGAGATGAATATGGTTTCAGATTCTGAGAAAGAACCTTCCTAAACAGATCATTTATTTCTGTCTTATTTAGCAACAGACATGAAACTGGGACCATGCTACTGATCGACTTGATAGATAAAAATTAGCACAATTATAATATAGCCAATAGAATGATCATATATTTGAGCTTATTATCCTAGAATAAAAAATTGTACTGTTAATTTTTTCAAGAATGTGTATGGGGGGCTGCAAGTATGTCTGTGGACCTTATTATATGTACCTGGTGACCCCTGAATTTGGAGTTACAAATGACTGTGAACTGTCATGTGGGTGCTGGGAATTGAACCTCGATGCTCTGGATGAGAAGCCAGTACTCTTAACCACAGAGCCATTCCTCCTGCCCTGTAATGACTTCTGACTCAGTAGAGGTAAATCTGAAGTTCAGTTCCAGCTGTTGTCCATACCGGTTGTGTGATGTTCGATGAGTGACTATAATCTACCAACTCTTGATGTCGTTGACTATAAAGTAGAACTCAAGAACAGAGTAGTTATTTAATGACACAGTTGTGGAGTGAACCATACCAAGTTGTCAGGGGGACAGCAGTGATCCATATATCCTTTCAAGATGAGGCCACAAGACTCAGCCCTGCGCTCTCTGTTCTACCCCTTTTGATGACATGCAAGGTATAGTTCATTTGTTCCACCAAAACTGATCAAGAAAACAGGAAATGAGAACAATTGCATACTATAAACACCTACTATACCTTAACCTATAATGAGGACACCATTGTTCTCAGGAGGGTGTGAAGGCATGTGCATGGCCTAAAGAAGGACACTTTTTTCATTTTATCCAGCCGCAAATGCCTGCAAAATACTTTAGCTTCATGATAGCTGGGATTCTGCACGTCCTTATCTTGTCCCTGGGATCCATGGTTTGGCAAGACATACTTAACTGGAAAAGGACCCCTCAGACATCAGTCATGCATCTTTCCTGCCAAGCACTGGGGAAGTTCTGTGTCACCCTAAGGTCAGTCTCTCCCTCCCCTCTCTGTCAATGTTTCTGAGGATAATGACTTAGCTGGCTTTAAGCAGTCTAAAAGACCAGGGGAAGCCTTTAACTTGTAAAGAAATGGAAAAGTTCCCCAAGCATACACAATGTACAAACCACACCCCCTGCCATGCATGGAGTAGGGGTAGTGTTGGTATGGCCCAGGCAACCCACTGTAGCATTTCATAAATACTGTCATGTCATCCTACCATCAGCAGCAACCCCTAGGCATTCCTGAACAGACTATTATGTCTGCCAGTAGCCAGGTTCAGTATAATTCAAGGAGTCTGGCTGTTACATCCTCAAGTGAGCAGGACGCAAGCACTGAATGCATCGCAGGGACATTTTATTTCTTCGGTCTTTCCATCTGTAGCAGATTAAGGAACACATTCCAACCCAGCAGCCGCCATATCTCCAGAGCCTAGAATAGGTGAGTCCTGTGCTAATTTCACATTCAAAGCACATCTACTAACAGCAGGCCTTACAGACTCACCAACCTTCATTTCCTTGTATGTGAAAAGACATGCCGCATGCCAGGATGCTACAAACCTAGGAGTCAGGGGAGGGATGCAGGCTTGGAAATCAGTCACCATAAAGCAGTGGTTCTCAACCATCCTTATGATGTGACAGTACCTCATGCTGTGGTGACCCCCAAGCAAAAAAAATTGTTTTTGTTACTGTCTCATAACACTAATTTTGTTACAGTGATGAATTGTAATGCAAATATCTGTGTTTTCGGACAGTCTTAAGTAACCCCTGTGAAAGGACTGTTTGACACCCCCAGAAGGGTCTCCACCAACAGGTTGAGAACCACTGCACTAGAAGCTGACTTTTTGCTGCCTCACTTACAGGTCCCATAATTCCATGTGAGTTTCTCAGACGTTCAGTTTGTTTCCTCTTTAGAAAAATGAGATCATGGTCTTGCTTATTTTGTAAGATTGGTATGAGGGTTAAAAGAACTGATGCATTTAAAGGGCTTCATACTAATTTGCCATGGAAAACAACCCTCAAAAATTTCAGGGGTAATTATTTGTTCTAGTTTTATTATGATTGTACAAAGGCCAGGAAGAGGAAGAAGATACAATAGAAGCAGAGAATAGAGTACCAAAACGGCCAGAAGAGGAGGGAACCATGAAGGAAGGGTGCCATGGAAACAGAGAGAAAAGATACCAGGAAGGAGGGAAACAATATAAAAGGCCACTCAAAGGCCAGATGCTTCTGACAAGACAAAAAGCCATTTTCAGCCCACATGACTAGTGAGGATAGAGGCAGAAGGAAGAAAATAAGCCCATAGCTCAAAAGGAAGGGTATTACAGCCGAAATGTAACCATGTTCCTCCTCCATTTTGTAGTCTCGCTGGTTTGAGTGCCCAGGTATCCAATCTGAGGAAAATGTACTTTTCCTGCACAAAGAAAAGGTTTCTGTTTCATAAGAGAGAGGCGGAAAGGGAGGGAGGGAGAGAGGGAGGGCTGGAGAGGGAGACAGGAGGGGGAGATAGAGAGAGAGACACACACATACACACACACACACACACACACAGAGACAGACAGACAGACAGAGAGACAGAGACAGAGAGACAGAGAGAGATCAGGTTAGTGAAATCAAAAAGTAAACAATTTTGAGTGTGTGAAACAGAGGCTGGGGGTGTCAGTAAAAAAGGCTGTAGCTCCAGTGAGAAGGAGGGCCATGAACACATACGATTTCTTTCTTTTCCTTCCTGTGGGGCCAGAAAACAATGTTGGCATCATAGTCTGTCCTCAGCAAATCATTTCAATGAGTACTTGAAGAGTAAATTTGAATGAGGTTGAACCAAACATGGGACTTAAACAAACAAAAAAGCAGTATTAGAATGCTGGGATGCTAAGATGCTTTAATCGTCGCTGCTAACTTGAGTGGATTTAGAATCACCATGGAAGCTCATCTCTGGGGATGTCTGTGACTGTGTTTTCAACTGCAGACGGAAGACCCATTCTGCATGTGGCACCATCCATCCCATGGCCTAAAGTCCCCAAACTGAATTAAAAAGGAAAAAAAATCAAGAGGAGCATCAGCGTCCGTCCCCGGTCCCGTGTGTGTGTGTGCGTGTGTGTGTGTGCGTGTGTATGTGTACACGAGTGCGCATGTCTGTCTCTTACTGTTTCTGACTTGTCCGTGTGCCTGCTTCTCCCCACCTCTCCAGCCTGAAGGTGCAACAGCTTCATGCCATGCCTTGTCCTCCCAGATGAATGGCACTGTCAAATGGTGAGCCAAAACCAACCCTTCCATAACTTCCTTTGGTGAAGGAGCTTGTCACATCATTGAGGAAAGTAATTAATACAGCAAGCATACAGAGAGGCAGGTGGAAATGAAGCTAAAGTTTGTGTGAACTGGAGGTTGTTGGAAGCCCCAGTGACTGAAGGAGCCTGAGAAGCCTGAGAAGCTTCCTTTTAGGAGTGCAAAAGTCACCTCTGTCACTGAAGAGTGTGTGTGGCTGTCAGGGATTCACTGATGCTTTGGAGGGATAACTGCTGGCAGCCGGGCGTCTTTCTTTGTTCAGGACTGAACTCTAAGCTGAAGGCTCAGAAGCAGTTTCCCTCTGGCCATGAGTGTTCAGACGATAAGGCTTTTGTAAAAAATGAGTGCTGGGGAGTGTGGCTCCAGGGGATTGTGAGAACAGCTTGTGGGGTCCTGGAACTGAGCAAGCAAGGAACTAGGAGGGGCTACAGAGATGTTTCTAGAAAAATGAAATACTTTAAGGTGGGTTGTGGACAAAACTTGTAGCCCTTGGAGTCTACTGCCTCCTCCAGGTCTTGGCCTGGACCTCTTGTCTCTTCCAAGTGCACCAAAAGTGCCTGAGAGATGACAATCCTTATACCTGCCTCAGAGACAAATCTGGGCCACTCTTGATTAAGCAAAGGCCAGCCGGCCAAGTTTCTGCATGAAACTCTATGCTTGCGATTCCTACCAGGATCTCTGTTCCTGTTTATCTCCATGTGAGTCTCCCTGGACCCTCCTCCTTCCCTCCTTCTGTCCCCTGACTTCTAGAGCTTCATGCTTCTCACCTGGCACCCTACGGATGCACACTCTTATCCCCTCAGTTCTGTGGAGCCCCTATTTTTGAAATGACAGACTCTCACAGGGACTCAGAAGCATGAGTCCATTTCACTCTCTCCACACTGCCTTGCCCTGACAGGTAGGTTGTCATCCATTGCCTCTGTGTGAATGAATTGGATCGGAAGTACTCCTACTTTGAGTTGGGGTTTGGGATCCTTGATTTCCTATTGTCCTCTATTTTACAGGATAAGTATCAAACCACCACCAGGAGCAGAGCTGATGCTAAGAGCAACTGCTCCTTTTTCCTTAATCTAGGAGACAGCAGAGGGTAGTATCAGCTCACAGAAGAGACGACGGTGCCCAGCAACAACAGCAGAAATTTTAAAATGCTACCCAAAGGATGAGATGCCCTTACAAACATGAGCCCAAATTGAATCGCTGGAATTCCTATGTTAGGCTCCTACCTCAGCACTGGACTGCCCTCCTCCCCCAGCACACTGCTCTGGAATAGTAAAGAAAACAATGAAGATTTGTCAATAAGTATAAGCCATAATTTGGCTCTATGGGGGCAGAGAACCATTCAGCTGTGGCAAAGGGATCCTTTGCCTTGAAAGATTTATTTAGCCTATATCTTTTTCGTGTGTGTGTGTGTGTGTGTGTGTGTGTGTGACTACTATGTGTGTGTAGCTGTTTTCAGAAGTACTGTGTGTGTGTGTGTAGCTACTATGTGTGTGTAGCTGTTTTCAGAAGTACTGTGTGTGTGTGTAGCTACTATGTGTGCATGGCTGTTTTCAGAAGTACTGTGTGTGTGTGTGTGTGTGTGTGTAGCTACTATGTGTGCATGGCTGTTTTCAGAAGTACTGTGTGTGTGTGTGTGTAGCTACTATGTGCGTGTGACTGTTTTCAGAAGAACTGTGTGTGTGTGTAACTACTATGTGTGTGTGGCTATTTTCAGAACTACTCTGTGTGTGTGTGTGTGTGTGTGTGTGTAGCTACTATGTGTGCATGGCTGTTTTCAGAAGTACTGTGTGTGTATGTGTCTGTATGTATGGCTGTTTTCAGAAGAACTGTGTGTGTCTGTGTGTGTGTGTTTGTGTGTAGCTACTATGTGCGCATGGCTGTTTTAAGAAGAACTGTGTGTGTGTATGTGTGTGTAGCTACTATGTGTGCATGGCTGTTTTCAGAAGAACTGTGTGTGTGTGTGTAGCTGCTATGTGGGTATGGCTGTTTTCAGAAGAACTGTGTGTGCGTGTGTGTGTAGCTACTATGTGTGCATGGCTGTTTTCAGAAGTACTGTGTGTGTGTGTAGCTGCTATGTGTGTATGGCTGTTTTCAGAAGAACTGTGTGTGTGTGTGTGTGTGTGTGTGTGTGTGTAGCTACTATGTGTGCATGGCTGTTTTCAGAAGTACTGTGTGTGTATGTGTCTGTATGTATGGCTGTTTTCAGAAGAACTGTGTGTGTCTGTGTGTGTGTTTGTGTGTAGCTACTATGTGTGCATGGCTGTTTTAAGAAGAACTGTGTGTGTGTATGTGTAGCTACTATGTGTGCATGGCTGTTTTCAGAAAAACTGTGTGTGTGTATGTATGTGTGTAGCTACTATGTGTGTGTGGCTATTTTCAGAAGTTCTGTGTGTGTGTAGCTACTATGTGTGCATGGCTGTTTTCAGAAGAACTGTGTGTGTGTGTGTGTGTGTGTGTGTGTGTAGCTACTATGTGTGCATGGCTGTTTTCAGAAGTACTGTGTGTGTATGTGTTTGTATGTATGGCTGTTTTCAGAAGAACTGTGTGTGTATGTGTGTGTGTGTGTGTGTGTGTGTGTAGCTACTATGTGTGCATGGCTGTTTTCAGAAGTACTGTGTGTGTGTGTGTGTATGTGTTTGTATGTATGGCTGTTTTCAGAAGAACTGTGTGTGTGTGTTTGTGTGTATAGCTACTATGTGTGCATGGCTGTTTTAAGAAGAACTCTATGTGTGTGTGTGTGTGTGTGTGTGTGTGTGTGTAGCTACTATGTGTGTGGCTGTTTTCAGAAGAACTGTGTGTGTGTGTGTAGCTGCTATGTGTGTATGGCTGTTTTCAGAAGAACTGTGTGTGTGTGTGTGTGTGTGTAGCTACTATGTGTGCATGGCTGTTTTAAGAAGAACTCTATGTGTGTGTGTGTGTGTGTGTGTGTGTGTGTGTAGCTACTATGTGTGTGGCTGTTTTCAGAAGAACTGTGTGTGTGTGTGTAGCTGCTATGTGTGTATGGCTGTTTTCAGAAGAACTGTGTGTGTGTGTGTGTGTGTGTGTGTGTGTGTAGCTACTATGTGTGCATGGCTGTTTTCAGAAGTACTGTGTGTGTATGTGTCTGTATGTATGGCTGTTTTCAGAAGAACTGTGTGTGTCTGTGTGTGTGTTTGTGTGTAGCTACTGTGTGCATGGCTGTTTTCAGAAGAACTGTGTGTGTGTGTGTGTGTGTGTGTAGCTACTATGTGTGCATGGCTGTTTTCAGAAGTACTGTGTGTGTATGTGTTTGTATGTATGGCTGTTTTCAGAAGAACTGTGTGTGTGTGTGTGTGTGTGTGTAGCTACTATGTGTGCATGGCTGTTTTCAGAAGTACTGTGTGTGTGTGTGTGTGTGTGTGTGTAGCTACTATGTGTGCATGGCTGTTTTCAGAAGTACTGTGTGTGTGTGTGTGTATGTGTTTGTATGTATGGCTGTTTTCAGAAGAACTGTGTGTGTGTGTTTGTGTGTATAGCTACTATGTGTGCATGGCTGTTTTAAGAAGAACTCTATGTGTGTGTGTGTGTGTGTGTGTGTAGCTACTATGTGTGTGTGGCTGTTTTCAGAAGAACTCTATGTGTGTGTGTGTAGCTGCTATGTGTGTATGGCTGTTTTCAGAAGAACTGTGTGTGTGTGTGTGTGTGTGTGGCTACTATGTGTGCATGGCTGTTTTCAGAAGTACTGTGTGTGTGTGTGTGTGTAGCTGCTATGTGTGCATGGCTGTTTTCAGAAGTACTATGTGTGTGTGTGTGTGTGTGTGTGTGTGTGTAGCTGCCATGTGTGTATGGCTGTTTTCAGAAGAACTGTGTGTGTGTGTTTGTATGTATGGCTGTTTTCAGAAGAACTGTGTGTGTGTGTGTTTGTGTGTATAGCTACTATGTGTGCATGGCTGTTTTAAGAAGAACTCTGTATGTGTGTGTGTGTGTGTGTGTGTGTAGCTACTATGTGTGTGTGGCTGTTTTCAGAAGAACTGTGTGTGTGTGTGTAGCTACTATGTGTGTGTGGCTGTTTTCAGAAGAACTGTGTGTGTATGTGTTTGTGTGTGAAGCTACTATGTGTGTGTGGCTGTTTTCAGAAGAACTGTGTGTGTGTGTGTGTGTGTGTGTAGCTACTATGTGTGTGTGGCTGTTTTCAGAACTGTGTGTATGTGTTTGTGTGTGTAGCTACTGTGTGTGTGTTTGTGTGTGTGTTGTGTATGTGTGTACTGGGGATTGAGCCCAGAGCTTTATTCATGTGCTATGCAAGTGCTCTTTATTTCTTTTTCTTTTTTGTGTGTGCATGTATGTGTCTGTGGGAGGGGATGATCCCAGAGCTTTGTGTACACTAAACAAGTGCTCTGCCATTGAGCTGTAGCCCCAATACTTTTATTTTAATGAAAATCGAAGTACCTTTCGAAGTCTGGCTTTGAGTTCATCTGGCTGCTCAAGCAGACATTGAACTCGGGATTCTGCTGCATGTCTCCTAGGTAGGTGGGAATAATTTATCTGCAAATCAAAAGTCTGTTTAAGCAAAACACTTCAGAGGGTAATTCCACCCCTTTATCCTTCTCACTACATTTTTTCTTCTTTTGCTTCCTAAAATAATACCACAGACACATTAAATAGATGCTGACATATATGTATATATTTATTGACAGAGAAGGCCACAACATACATTTTGGTGAAAAAATACAGCATATAGAACAACACTTCTATTTGATCACATTTGTCTATTCTTATATCTAATCTAGGAACACAGATATAGAGAAATATTTAGGATAGGCACCAAAGGGTTGACAACTGTTGCACAAGGTAGAGAGTTCTGGGTAATTTGTACTTTTTAATACTTTTCTTACTTGAGGATTGAACAATGAACAATACCACTTTCACAAAGAGAATAAAGCCACCAAGGAGATAGGTTCACACAGAAAATAGGCTGTTTGTTAGGCAGTGGGGAAAGAGAACAAGATCATAGGTCAGGCCACTTCTCTTTACTGTACTGATATTCAAGAAAGAAAGCTACTTTGTGGGTTTGTTCATGCAATTAGAAGTTTGTCCCCCCAACTTTTCCACCATTGAACATTTAATACGGGTAAGGGTTAATTTAAGGCTGGAGCAAAGCATCTTAGTGTAGTTCAGAGAGGCCAATGGCTTCTCCAAAGATCTCCCTTGCCCTCTCCTCTGTATGTGTCAGCTCCTGCAGGGTGATGATCAGATTCTCAAAAACCTGACCCCTGTCACTCTCATTGTCACAGGTTTCTTTTGAGTGACCCTCCTCACCACAGTGGGAACAATGGACTGTGTGTTTGCGCTTCCTGGCTCTGCGCAGCTCCCCAAAATTATTGTTGTTCTTCCTTCCAGCACCACTGCTGGTGGAAGGAGCCTGGATCTCAAAAATGTTAGGGGACTCAATGACCAGCACTTGGTCCTCGGATACAGCCCTGCCTAGGAAGGATGGCCCTGCACTTGAGGATGGCAGTGGTGGGTCGTCAGGCTCCACCAAGATCACGTCCTCATCGGAATCATCAGGAGAGTCATCTATCTCTATCACATTGCAGTCAATACTGCTGATCATTACTGGTGGGGAGCTCTGAAATGTAGGGCTGAGTGCCCTCTCCACTGACTGGGATCTCCTGGGCCGCTTTGGATGAATAAAAGCCTCCTCCCATTCCTCTTCCTCCCTTATCATCCTGATTAACTCCAGGAAATTGGGAAGGCGCTCTGGCTCATTTGCATATACCCGGAGAAGACTCTTAAGCCTGAATCGAAGGTCAGTACTCATCTCAGCCCCTACCAGGAGCTGGTGCAGGCGAGCCTGGTTTGCCTCTCTCTCAGCAAAAACCCCTGCCTGGATAGCATTCTGCAGCTGCACCTCTAAACGGATCACATACAGGGATGGTTTCTCTCCAGGTTCCTGAACAGTGTTAACAAATTTACTGTGGGCTGTCACACTGCTCTCAGACTCCCCAAAGACCAGTTTCATTGCACGCAAAAAATCCTCTACATCAAGGCAGGGATTGGCAGCCTGGAGCAAACGCATGACCTCCCGGGCAGGGCCTCTAAGGGTTCTCATTAGGCGCCTGACCTTTTCCTCCTCAGGCATATGCCAATCAGGCAGCACTGCAGTTACTTGGCTCAGCCAGTTTTCAAAGGTTTCTTCCCCCTGGGCTGGCTCTGCCCTCCCAGAGAACAGCTTCATGTTTCTCTCTGCCATGCTGGCCATTAAAGGACCAAGACTCCTCCCCAGGGACCTCAGCATGGAATGAGCCCAAGGTGGCAGGGGTGAGTTCTGCCCCCGGCTGTTACCCATGCGTGAAAGGATGCTAGCCATTTCTGACAACAGTGATAGGATATCTTAATACACGATGCTCAAGTCGTTTTAGAAACAAAACAAAAACTGCTTTATCTTCAGCAGTACAGCAGTCTCCAATCTCAGTAGGGTCTGCAAAAAAGAAAACGGGAGAGGAGAATTTAGTAAGGAGCAAGCTCCAGCTGTAATTACTGTGCCTCAGTACCCCATATATCCTATCCGTCCACTGTCCTAAAATACTGAATAGGAGAGCAATTGCAGCCTCCTGGAGCTAGCTGATGCCTCAATACTAACAGAGTGCTTTTTTATAGCCACGTCATCCATACCCTCCCGCCAGTCCTGTGAGAGGGAGGGCAACTGTTGCTTCCATTCCGGATTTTCCTTGTGCAACTGCACAATGGTCACAAATTCGCAGGGGTTAAAATGAGACATCATTAACTTCATGTTCTCTGGTCTTAACTGCAAGCCCCTCTCAAAGCTCTCTGGACCACCCACTCCCCACCCCACTACCCTACACCCCCTCCCGTGATTTCTCAGAATTCTTACACCAGCTAGGAAACGAGTATTTTCCAGCCTCTGTAGCCTGTGTCCTCCCGTGAGAAAGCTTGCCTCCAGGGTACAGCTGATGGACCTCGATCGACTGGGGGTCGCAAAACCTGATGTTCAGGACATCAAGACTGCGCCACATTTGAGGAGGAAAAGGAAAGGTCAGAAAAATACTCAGTCGTCATCATCCTCCAGTTCCTCCCTCCCTCCTCCCGCCCATTTCTGCTGTTACTAGGTAGAAAATTCCCTCTCCCACCTTCTGAATACAATCCAAAACGACCCCCCTCCCCCCAAAAAGACCCCACACATTGCGTCCCGAGATACCATTAGCCTACCCAGCTCTACAATCAACTGCACCGAATTCAAGCTCGGATTCCGCTTCGATAGGCTGCTACTGTAAAAGAGAATAGGAGTTGGACACACCCACCCCCACAGTACTCAGAGAAATCAGAGATACATAGGGGTTTCAAGGCAAACAAAATTCCTCCCTCATCCTCCAAGTGCCTTCTTCCCCAACCCCTTCCCTGGCCAGGCAAATCCTACCAAGTGGCATCTTCCAGGTGAATCCCAGTGAGGTCATGCAACTGCACCTTCCCTCTCCCAGCTTCGCAATTGCTGATTCTCTGAGGCAGGAGAGGTCTAATACCCGCCCCCACCCCATTTTTTCCCCTCTCCACACCAAGAAATCATGTCTCTCCCATCCCCCAGCCCCCATCCCCCGCTTTAAAAACCTGCTATCCTCTGGTAGCCAGAGGATATTGCGGCGTTTTCGGCTATGGATTCTACCTGTGAGTCCGGTCGCCCTGCAAAGGAAAAGTACTAGCACCTCCGGAGCCGCTAGGCGACCCGAAGCTGCCAGAAAGAGCTGTTTCACCCAGCCACTTACCCACAGGTAACCGGATTCGAATAGCGCAGTTCCCAGGGCAGCAGCAAAGCTTTTATCAGCAGCCTACTGACACAAAAGAGTGTGACGAGCGGGCCAGCGGAGCCAATCAGTGGAGTGCGGGGGCGGTTTCTAGCGGCCCAAAGCCCAAAGGTTCGGGTGGGGGAAAGCAGGGAGGGAAGAAGGGGGGCGGAAGCAGGAGGGGGGGTGAACGCAACAGGCTCTGGTTGCTAGGGCTACTGGGCGAGTTTAGAGAGCTAAGCTGCATCTTACCCCTGCAATTGTGACTCTTTCCCTCCACTCCTGCCTTTTGCGTTCTCCCTTAGCCCAGTACTGTGTCTCGAGGCCAGATGTGTATGTATGGCAAGGTGGAACCCAAATCCGGTAAAACAGTAAAAGCGGGGAGATAGTAGGAGATATTAAGCTCCTTAGCTGGCCATCCCAGAAATGTCTGGGGGGGTGTTGTATAGGGTGGTGTACATGTATAATCCACTTCTTAGAAGGTTGAGGCTAATGGGTCAGAAATTCAAATCTAGTCTGTTTAAGGCTGTTTAATAAGCTATTTTGATGCTGCCTTTGGTGGTTCATGCCTGTAATCAGTGGACTTGGGAGGGGTGGATGGGAGAATGAGGAATTCAGGGCTAGCTTTAACTAGAAAGGGAGTTGACGAGCAGCCTGTGATGTACAAGAGAAGCATCTCTCTCTCTCCCTCTCTCTCTCTCTCTCTCTCTCCCCCTCCCTCCCTCCCTCCTTCCCTCCCTCCCTCCCTCCCTCCCTCCCTCCCTCCTCTCTTCCTCCTCTCTCCCTCCCTCCCTCCTCTTTTCCGCTCGCGTGCTCTCTCTCCCTCTCCCTTCCTCCCTCCCTCCTCTCTCTTACTCCTCTCTCTCCCTCCCCTCCCTAGTCTCTTCCTCCTCTCTCTTGCTCCTCTCTCTCCCTCCCTCTTTCTCTTCCTCCCTCCTCTCCCTCCTCTCTTGCTCCTCTTGCTTCTCTCTCTCTCTCTCTCTCTCTCTCTCTCTCTCTCTCTCTCTCTCTCTCTTCCTCCTCCTCCTCATCCTCTTTGTCCTCCTTGTCCTCGTCCTCGTCCTCGTCCTCCTCCTCCTCCTCCTCCTCGTCCTCCTCCTCGTGTCCGTCCTCCTCCTCCTTTTCCTCCTCCTCCTCCTCCTCCTCCTCGTGTCCGTCGTCTTCCTCCTCCTCCTCCTTAGGAATGCAGGGGATTCTGGTTAAAACAGGGACTTAGGGCACAGTTTGTTTTTCATATTTTTAACCGATGGTGTGGTTGACACCACACTGTACATAATCAGAAGGGCCCAATTCTCCCTAAGGCCACATGGTTAGGGGTTAGTTATTGTTTTTATTTTAGTTTTGTTTGTTGTTATTGATGTTTTGAGACAGCGTCTCACACTATATCCCAAGCTAGTCTGGAATCCCAGTGTAGTCCAGGCTGACCTGGAGCTGGCAGCAATCCTCCTGCTGTTGCTGTTACAGCCTCCCAACTGTTGATATTACAGGCATGAAGCCACTATGCCCAGCTTAAACATTGTTGTATACTACAAGAATGATTAATTTCTTTGGCCTTTATTATAAAAATCCTTTAAAGTTTGCTTATTGTTTCTGTGGATAAGCAAACTGCTAGGAGTGGACCGTTAGATCCTTCCCTTATGTCTGTCTGTCTTGAAGTGGGAGTTGTCAGCCACCTGGGCCCTTTGCCTACTGCCAGACTACACTCAAGGCAGACCGTCTACTTTGAACAGCCATGTCCCTCCCAGGAACCCCCCTGCAGCTGCAAGGGACCCTGCAACCACAGGTAATTTGAGGGGAGTCACTATTCCTGCTTCAGGGGGACTTGCTGCTCTTTAATCACAATTTCTCCAGGCAACTTGCAGGGATCTGAAAGACTCCACTCCTCCTCCTAGCAAAAATACTTCCCCCTGCACTCAGGAGGAAAAAATTCCCCATGGTTGGTATAATATGATGTCTATAATAGGTCCGTAAAGAAAATCTTTTTATATGTAAAGTTCATGACTGGTAGAACAGGGAGCTTGGAATATGCAAGAATGTAGTTGGCCGCCTCCATGCTCAGTCTTGCTTTCTGGGCTTGCTGCTTGTGGATCAGATATAAGCTCTCAGCTACTACTTCCACCATGACTGTGCGATGCACCTTTTCTAGCTAGCATCAGGCTTCTTCCTCAGTTTTGTCAGCTTAATGCAGGAGGTATCTCTGGTGTACATTCCCTGATGTTACAGCATCAAGCCAAATAAATGCTTCCCCCCAGATGGTCTTTTATTGCCTGCTCATCGTCTTTATCACAGATACAGCAGGCTGAGCTGCTAAGACCAAGACCTGATAAAACACAGGCTTCCGAATCCAGACATCCAGCTGCTGCTGCTGCAGCCATAGCAACCAGAGAGGGATTTTTGATGCTATAAGCCCCCAGAATCCCAGAGCTATGAGCCTTTGTCTCACTCAGAAGCCGAGAGGCGGCTGAAGAGCTCTAAAGAATGGCCAGGCGCCAGAGATGGCAGAGACTACGGAGGGCTATACAAATATTACTATAGACTATATTTTTCTAAGGCATAAATTTTTAAATTGGTCTGGGCCACTAGTGCTTATAAAAAGATTTTTGTACTATCTTCCTGCATTATCTTCATCCTTCATGTATCGGAAATAAAACCTACTCTAGGCTAGGCATGATGGGACATGCCTGCAGTCCTAGAACTTGAGAGTTGCAGGCAAGAACATCAGATCATCTTCATTGTCATAGTCAAGACTGATGACAGCTGCAGCTGTGTGTGAGCCTGTTTTGAAAATGAAAAGACATACATTGATTAGACTACCCAACGACAGTTCTGATGCGATATTGCTTTTCACTGCACTTTAAGATGATATTTCCTCCCTGAATTTGGTTTCACTGGCCCTAGGGAAGGATCAGCTCCATGTTGGAGGCATAGAGAAGATGGGTTGAATGGGGTTTTGAATGAGAATGGCTTCCACAGGCTTATATATTTGAATGTTTGGTCCCAAGTTGTTTAACTGTTTGAGAAGGATTAGGAAGTGTGACCTTATTGGAGGCATTTGTAACTGGGGACCAGCTTTGAGGTTTCAAGAGCCACAAGCTTGCCGCTTGTGGATCATATATAAGCCCTCAGCTACAAATTCAGCACCATGCCTGCCTGCCTATTGCTGCCCTCCCACCTCCGCTGGTCATGTACTCACCTGAAACCGTAAGCAAGCCCCCAATTAATTTTTTTCTTTTACAAGTTGCCTTGGTCATTGTGGTTGTTTGAATAAGGATGGCACCCAAAGGCTCATATATTAGAATGCTTAGCCATTAGGGAGTGGTACTATTTGAGAAAGATTGGGATATGTGGCCCTTTTGAAGGAGGTATGTCACCTGGTTTGGGTTTTGAGGTTTCAAAAGCCCATGCTAGGTTTCTCTCTCTCTCTCTCTCTCTCTCTCTCTCTCTCTCTCTCTCTCTCTCTCTCTCTCTCTCTCTCTCTCTCTGCCTGCAGATCAAAATGTATCTCTCAGCTCCTTCTCCAGCACTGTGCCCGCCTGCATGCCACCATGCTCCCATCATGATGGTAATGAAATAAACCTCTGAAACTGTAAAGCAGTCCCAATTAAATGTTTTATAACAGTTGCCATGGCCATGTGTCTCTTCACAGCAATAAAACCCTAACTAAGACACATTGCTCACTTCACACAGTTAGGGTAAGGCTGGCAACAGCTTGTGGGTTTTTCCCCAGACTTTTTTTTCTGTATCTCAGTACTATGACACCTGAATCTGGTCTCTAAAAGCAGAACCTTCTTCTGCCTTTGAATTAGCTTCATTATTAGATCTGGCAGTCTACAGTGGGTCCTGGTGGCATCAAAATAGGTAAAGACTAGATATCAGAACATTGATTTGTTTGATGCTGATGATACAAAAATTCCCAGGTTAGATTACCAGAAGAAAACCAGGATTTCTTCATGTGAGGCTGGGAGAAGCTAAAGTGGCTTAAATTTTATAGAAAATATGTCTTATTTCTGGCTCAGATTGAAATCCGGGGACTAGTAGAAAGGGTTTGCAATAATAAGGATGCTGAGGACTCTAAAAGGGCCATATTTAGTTTCCTACCTTAAAAATTAAACTTCATGCCTTAAGCTGAATGCTGATGGGCACTTCTTACTCGGCCTTTGATTTCACCTGAAGCCAAAGCTACCATAGGGATGCTTATGGGAGCCCTGCCCATGGTAATCTGATGTCTTCAGGGCAATATCACAAGTGATAATATTCAGAAAATCAATTTACTTTTCGAAAAATAAAAACTGAGGTTTTCATCAGTATATCACATTGGTGAAAATTCTGAAGATTTTCTTGGGAGGGATGATCTCAGGGTAACAAGATGTACAAAGGAATGAAACACGAGGAAAGTGATGTAGTACTGGGGCAACATAAGCCAGCACTGATAAAAGGAAATGTGACCTCTAAGAATATAGATAAGAACTCTATTCTGATTAATTATGAGATGTTAAAAAACATTTTATGTTTGTGTGCATCTATGTGGGGGGGGTACCTGAAGAAGAGTGCAGATGTCCTCAAAAGTCACAGGTATTGGAGACCCCAGAACTGGAGTTACAGTCAGTTGTGGTTGCTGGAAATTGAACTCAAGTCACCTGGAATACCAGGAAGCACGCTTTAACCACTGTGCTTTGGCTCTAGCCCCTCTAGTCTGCTTTTACGTCATTTTTTGGGGGGGTTCTTTTTTTTTTCCGGAGCTGGGGACCGAACCCAGGGCCTTGCGCTTCCTAGGTAAGCGCTCTACCACTGAGCTAAATCCCCAGCTCTAGTCTGCTTTTAAAAAGCAAACTGTTGTGCAGTACGGAAAGTCATCGGGAAGGGCATAAAAAGAATTCAAGTTTTCTAAGAATCTTGTATTATATGAGAAGTCACTTTGGCATTATTATCTGATAGGGTAGCATTTAATGCAATGTTCACTATTACTATAATAGCAAAAGGATATAGATTTCTAAACAAGCAGAGGGGAATGTTTTTGGAAAATTAACAACAGATCCTGACAATCCTTGAGTCATTCATTTGTTTATTTTAGTGCACATGCAAAGCTAAGCATGCAGTCAACTGCAGAATTATACCCACAGCTCCATTTCTCGTTCTTTGTTGGGATAGGAAAGAGAGAGCGATGTGAGTGGATGAATAAAAGAAGAGATACAGATACTTTGAACTGCACGACTCTTAACATAAGATAAGCAGTGTACAGAACATGCTAACCAACTACTGCAGCATACACTTCCAGAACATTTACAGAACTTGACCAAAGACCAACAATTTTGAATAATCGAGTTCTGATCATAATGCAAATAAATTTTGAATTACACTTATAACAGAAAGTTCACTAGAACATCTTGGTATAGTTGGAAACTAAGACATACATTCAGAAATAACTGATGAGTTAAGGAATAATAGTAGAATTGTAAATATGTTTAACCTAACAATAATCAAAACTTGAGGAAAGCACTTAAAGTGGGGCTTAGGTAGAGGAAGTCTTTAACAATGATGCCCTGCCAAAACCTATAATGTAGGCATCCATCTCAGTATGTACAAAGAAGAAAAAGAAAGAAAGAAAAAGAAAATCAAAGCCTATTTAAGAGAAATAGAAAGTAATAAAATACAAAGAAACCAAAATAACAAAAATGTCCTCCATTTGGGCCAGTGAACTGGGCTGGTGGGTAAGGGTACTGCCACCAAGCCTGGTGATCTATGTGATACAACTGAATACCTACGTGCAAAATCACCATCACCACCACCACCACCACCACCACCACCATCATCATCATCATCATACAATTATAACAATATATTGATATTAACAATAAAAAATCGCCATAATAAATTGTTGTTATTATTATTATTATTTGGAACATGACTTCACACCATGTACAAAATTCAACTGAAAATGGGTCATATATCATATATCTATGTATGAGCAAAAGTTATAACACTTCTAGAAGAAACCACAGAAGTAAATATTTGTGGCATTGAGTTAGACAAAACAATTATAGATATGACACCAAAGTATAAATAACAAAAACTTTTGCATAACTCAGGTCACAATCAGGAAAAGTAAAAGTCAATCCACAAATAAAGAGAACACATGCAAATCATGTATTTCATAAGGGATTTTATCTAGAATTTATAAAATATATCACAGCTCAATAACAGAAAGATGAGTAATCCAATTTAAAACTTGGCAAAACGTTGAGTAGGTATTTCTCCAGAGATGACATACAAATGACCAGTAACTACTTGAGAGGATGTACTGCATCACTAGCCATCAGGGAAATGGAAATCCAAACATCACGAGGTACTACTTTATGCCTACTGGGATGGCTCTAATAAAAAACAAGTATTTGCAAACATATGGAGAAATTAATGCTAATGGAATAGAAAATGACAGACTTACTTCAGAAGACAGTCTGAAATTTCCTCAGAGTTAAGCATAGAAATACCGTATGATGTAGCAGTCAGACTCTTGGGTAAATACCCACCACACATACACACACACATACCACATTCACATATGCACACATTCACTCACATACACACACAATTTGTATAATATCATTCATAGCAGCATATTAATATTAGCTCCCAAATGAAACTCCAATTCCAAATCAAAAGACAACAGGAACGAAGTGCTGACTTATACCATAATAAAGATGACTCTCCTCTCACAAGGAAGCAAAGAGAGAGGGGAAGGAGCACGGCTCCATGAACACACCTCCAATGGCCTACCTTCTTTCCAGTAGGCCATACCTACTAAATGTTCCACCCTCTCTCAATGATGCCCTAGGCCAAGGACCAGCTTTTAATTCATGGTCTTTGGAAGGCATTCAAACCCAAACTACAGCATTACATGACTCAATCTGAAAAACATCCCTAAACCCAAACACTTTTGTATATGGGGAGATTTGCATAGTGAAAGTGTGTCATTGAAGAATAAGCCTAAAGCTCTTGTGCTGTATGCCCTGGTAAATAGAACTTGCTCAAGTTGCACTCTTCTAGCTGGTTTTTTTTTGTTTGTTTGTTTGTTTGTTTTTTGTTTTGTTTTGTTTTGTTTTTGATATATTCTTTACTTACATTTCAAATGTTATCTCCTTTCCCAATTTCCCATCTGGAGTCCCCCTCTCCCTTCCCACCTCCCCCTGCTTCTATGAGAGTGTTCCTCCACCCACCCACTCCCTCCCATCTCCCCAACCTGGCATTCTCCTGCATTGAACCTTGAGGCGTTGAGCCTTCACAGGGCCAAGGGCCTCTCCTCTCATTGATGCCCGATAAGGCCATCCTCTTCTAGCAGGATGTTTAAGTCTGGTCAAGCTCTAGGAATGATGGCAGGATGTCCAGGACTGCAGCGGGAGAGGTGGCTCAGTGGTTAAGCATGCACTGCTATTCCCAAGGACATAAATTTGGATCCAAGTACCCCCATTAGGTAACTTACAGCCTACCTGTAACTCCAGCTCCAGTAACTCTGATGCCCTCTTCTGGCCAATAAGGGCATTGCACTCATGTGCACAAACCCACACAGTAACACATCAATTAGGGGGAAAAAACCTTTTTAAAATTTACAAAAGAATTTCCAGGTAAGAGGAAGTGTATGTTTCAGAGGGAGCACAGGCAGCCATATATGGCTGAGAGTTATATTAAAGCCCTCATTAAGAGCCTGATTTTAGAACTCTTATTTTACCAGTTCTTCCTGCCCCTGGTCTTTGAACAACAGGAGTACACAGTAGAGGGGGACCAAGTAAAGTCTAACTAAATCCACATGGTGCGCCCTTTAGAAGATATAGACTAGGCCGTTTCCTTGGCCCACCTGAATAAACTGGGATGGCAGAAGCATACGTAGCCCCTTGGGATTTATTTCCTATGAAATCACCAGAAACTTCAAAAATTCCCATTCATATTGCTGGGAGGTGTTTAGGTACCCAGAACCCATCAAAAAGCCAGGCAGAGGTGGCAGCTACATATAATCCCAGCACTAAGGAGACAGAGGTAGAGATCTCTGAGGCAAGATGCCTAACTAAACCAGTCAAAGCAGCAAAATCTGGCTTTAGCAAGAGCCTGCTTAAAACGAAATATAGTGGAGAGTTAATGGAAAAAGATACAGAATGTCAACTTTGGCCTCCATATACACATGCACACATATTCACACACACACATTAAATTTTGCAACCATATGCTTGTGACATGTCACACACACATGTACACACTCACACATGCAAACACCCCTCCGCTCATAGATTTGGATACATCAGTTCCCTCATCTGTAAAACAGAGACATTAACAATAGCATATACCTCCTTGGATTATCATAAGAGCCAAGTGAGATTATAGAGATGAAAACAGTATGAAAAGGCCGACAGTAATCAGAACTACAAGGCTATAGATGAATAAATAAAATGCATGTACGACATTTTAGTATGGACTATTTAAAATACTAGGTAATTAAAATTGGCAAACCTCTGGGATAGGCAAAAACAAAACAAAACAAATAAACAAAAAAATCCCGGTACTTTTAGCCTTCCATTTTGAGCCCTGTACCTGTCCCATGATAATGCCCTAAAGAAAAATTATTCAGTGGCCTCTTGCTACGTATTTACCTTATCCAGCCCACCTGTAAATGGCGACAAAAACAATAGATGCTGTATGCTGAAGGCTTATTGCATTTTAGGTACTAGGATTCACAAGCTCATCTTCATATTGAATGGTTATTTGGGGGTCGGGGGATGCATGTTGGTGACTCTGATCCTCAGCTTTTAAAATCTCCAACTATAAAGCAAATCCTGATGTAGAAACCGAAATGATTCTTGTTGGAATTTCTGTTCTCAGGACTGAAATTGTGCAGCAGAGTCTGGTTGCCATGACTATGTCTGTGCATATAAAGGATGAAGGATAAGGGCTGCAAAACAACAGAAGCTACGGCCCTAGCTCTGAGGCAGTGGCTAGATGTCTCCCGATGATTGATCCCAGCCTCCCCTGAGGCACCAAGTCTATTCATTCGTCTTTTACAATTATTTCTCTAGGATACAGCAGCTGTCATTCAAATCCAGGCAATCTCTTTGCAATGCTCCAGTGACATTTAAGGGAGCAGACAGAGCAGCTCGTCAAATGCCTGGGCAGTCTTACATGCCCTTCCTCTCAGCTAACCATTTTTTCATAAAGCAGCGCTCATCTCTTTGGCTTGCTGCCCTTTGCATCCATACAACTGGAGATTGTGGGGTCGTTTGCCAGGTCTAGAAATGTCAGCTGAGCAGTCTCATACCACCTCCCCTCACACCCATTCTGCCACCATGGTCACCTCACAATAGAATGATTGGATTGTCTAAAAGCACTTCCAAGTGTCATGACAGTAGACAGAATCGGGTTTCTTCTGGGCTGGATCCACAATACTGAGTTCTGGACCTGGCAGATGCTCAGTCAATCTCACTTAAAAAAATGAAAGAATGAGAGATGAGTGAGTGAGAGAGAAGCAGAGCAGAAGGAAGGTGACATTCTCAACCTACAGAAGAGAAAGGTTGTTATAACTTTCGATTTCAAAAGTAATTTCAAAGTTACCTTAGAGCTTCAAGAAGTGAACAACGAATTTCCGTGTGTCTGTCCAGACCTTACCAATCTTGAGCAATCTGACAAGTTTATCACTCCATCTCCTCACTCACTTATTAAGGTTTTATTCAGAGCGGTGTGTAGGCAAGTTTCATATATCATGCCACTTAGTCTTCTGCCTATTTGCATATTTCCTAAGTCATGGGATATGATTGTAGATAACACCAGTATCATGATCAACTACAGGAAATTTAGCAGTTACAATCTCCAGCCCTTCCTCCAATTTCAGTTGTTCCAGGCAGGGGAGTGTTCAGTTTGGTTCTCCAGGGCAGAAGGAAGAAGATTAATGGGCAAACATATGAGGAACATGATGGATTGATCGTCAAAATTAAAGTTAATACTGAATGTATTAGCTTTTGTTTAAAAAAATATTCTTTTCTTTCTACTGAGACAGGGACTGGATAATTGCTTGCGTGTGGTGGAGCACACCTGAAACCCAGCACCAAGGAGGCTTGGGTAAAAGGATCAAGAGTTTAAGGTCAGTCTGGACTATGCAGCAAGACTGTAGAGAGATGAGGGGGTTTCTTATATGTATGAGCTATGGAAAAGGTTTCTTTCTGTGTGTGTACTTCTGCCGACTAGAGGATGTGTAAGAGATCTAATAAGTTCAATTCTTTTTTTAAAAGACTTATTCATTTATTATATATACGTACACTGTAGCTGTCTCAGATACACCAAAAGAGGATATCAAATCTCATTACAGATGGTTGTGAGCCACCATGTGGTTGCTGGGATTTGAATTCAGGACCTCTGGAGGAGCAGTCAGTGCTCTTAACTGTTGAGCCATCTCTCCAGCCCATAAGCTCAATTCTTTTAGTCCTTGTTTTGCTAACCATTTCTAACGCTAGGGTGGGTCCTTGAACACCTGAAGTCACACCTTTTGCCATGACACTGTACGGTATTGAAACAACCTCAGTATTCTATCAGCCTGGCAGCAATTCTCTAGCTCCTTCTATAAACAGGTGAGAAGAGTGGCATATATTATGTGCTTACTGGGAACTAGACTTTTATTTAAATGCTTCTCCAGTGGTAACTCAAAAAATACCCTCTAAAGATGTAAACTGTTATTTTGCTGGTGCTGGGGATAGAACCGGGGGGGGGGGTCTTATGCTTAGTGTAGAAGTGTTCTAGCACTGAGATATACCCTCAGTCTGTGTGTCTAATATTATCACCTCAGCTAGTGAGGAATCTGAAGGGCAGATTTTGATATCTTGATCTTTATCCAGACTTTATGTACTAGAATATTTAAGACACAGTGTTCAAGCTGTTCAATCGAGTGTAGAGGACAATAATCATACTGGTTCAGTTCAAGCCAAACATGGTTGTAATGCTTACAACCCCAGCACTTGGGAAGCTGAGACAGAGTGGTCATGAGTTTGGGGCCATCCTGGTATATATATCGTGAAATTTCATCTATTTTCTTACTTGCCCGCTCTCAGTGCATCATCAGCCTTTCCGTCATAGTGGTTTCTACACAACAACGATTAAAGGTTGGAGATGTGCTCAGTGGTAGAGCATTTGCCTGGGAGACACACGGCCCTTGGTTCAATTCTCTACCCACCCTTTACAGTTACACTAAAGTACAGTTTGCTGGAGGGGTGCATGTGTTTTTTCTCATTAATGTATCGACAGTACCCAGCACAATATAGCTACTAAATGAATATTTGTTGACTACATAAATAAATCGCAGTAAATAAAGGATGTTAGCAACAGGAAACAAAATTGAGATACAAAACCATTCTAGTATTTTAAGCACTAAAAGTAAGAGGCAAAAGTCTCATAAAAGGCTGTCGAAAGGAGGGGTCATATCCTCTCAAATTATGTCCTTTCCAAATAAGCTTTTATAAAGCTGCCATTATAGTTTCTCTGTGCAGCCCCCAGGTGGCAGTAGTGTGTTACTCTTGGGCAGCACAGGCTAAGCACCTCACTTTCCTACTTCCCACCCAAGACTGTACAGCAAGCTTAGACTTCCTGGCCCTGTGCTAGAAGATGGGCAAAGTGAATTCTGGTAGTAACCGATTTGGTTGTTCTCGGGTGAATAGCTTTGGTGACCCTCCCTCTTTTTTAATGTTGTATTTACGTATTTATCCTGGATACTGGTATTTATTTATCCATGGCATACCTGTGGTGTCAGAGGACAACTTGTGGTTCTCTCTGTCTACCAAGTGGATCCTGGAAATTGAACTCAAGTTGTCCAGCTTGGCAGCAAATCCCTTTACTCATTGAGCCATTTTCACAGCCATATAAATATATACTTTTGTTTGCATGCACAGTAATAATGATTCATAAATATATATATTAAATCATATAAAATAATTATACTTGTTCTTAGTATTATTAGTAATTCCTTGCTATTACTTCCCCTACCTTCTTTTTTTTAAAAAAAAATATTTGTTATTATATAAGTATGCTATAGCTGTCTTCCGACACACCAGAAGAGGGCATCAGATCTCATTACAGATGGTTGTGAGCCACCATGTGGTTGCTGGGAATTGAACTCAGGACCTCTGGAAGAGCAGTCAGTGCTCTTAACCACTGAGCCATCTCTCCAGCCCTCCACTACCTTCAAATATTCTCTCCTCCTGATTTCACATCACATACATTCAATCACTTTCTCTTCTTCTCCATCTCTCCTTCCCTTTAGTCCTCTTCCTCACCTCCCTTGCTCTACTCTCACCTCTGCACACTCACACCTAAACCTAATTCCACATGCCAGAGAAAAACATGGGCTATGTGCCCCTGACTTTCAAAGTTGCTCCTCTCATAGCCATCCCTAGGTGCTCGAAGATCTCTGGGATCCATGGCCTAATGATTCTAGGAATCCACAACCCACACATCCAAAATAGAGTTCTTATTTCTCATCCACTCCCAAACTAACTCCCTGTGGTTTTTGTATGTACATTTTATTTTTAGATAGGGTCTCAAGATGTAACCCAGATTGGCTTCTAATTTGCAGTCCTCTTGCCTCATCCTCTAGACAGCTGGGATTCCAGATGTGTGTCTCCAGGTCCTGTTCTGTCATTTGTACATCTACATTACATACAGTCATGAAAAAGTCATCATGATGGCTAGTTTTAATGAACTTCAGTTCACTTTCATGACAGTCAACTTGACCTAAAATGAGAGTCATTTTGGAAGAGGGAAACTTACTTGAGAAAATGGCCCTACTGGATTGTCTTGTGGACAAGCCTGCTTAATTACTGATTGATATAGGAGGGCTCATCCCATTGTGTGTGTGTGTGTGTGTGTGTGTGTGTGTGTGTGTGTGTGTGTTTATAGAGTTTTGGGGTCCTGTGTCTGCTCTGACATAGGGCTCAGCTGCTCAGGGAATCAGCATGGGGTAAGTTGACCACACTTATCCCACACTATCGCTGGTTGGGTGGGTGGTCTGGTTGTAGGGCAGCCCCAGGACACCATTTTGGAGGTGTGGGGTGGGAGTGGGAAGCGCAGTCTGAGGTGTAGGCCAGCTCCAACTCAGGGATTCCTGGGCTTGCAAGGAGTCCAGGGCTGTCTGGTTCTCAGGCTCTTGGACATCCAGGTCCTGCTGGATGCCCAGGAAGAGCTGAGAACAGAATAGATCCCCACCCCCACCCCCAGGCTGGATTCAGCCCGGAGCAGTAGGGGAAAAGAAGGAGCTCCAGCTGTTCCCTCTGGGGTAGTCCTTGGCTTGACAGAGGCAGGCTTGGTTTAGCTTGGTGGTGGCCATGACTGGGAGCACAGATAGGCTTTCTATGGGATATTAGACAGTGGCTCTACAGGCAAAGGCCTTCTCCATTGTTCACCACAGAGGATCCTGATGAAAAAGGGCAGCCAATGTTTTCAAGACATTTTTTGGCATGACAGAAGGTAGATGAGTAAAACCGTACCCCACCTCTCAGGGTGGGCCTGAGATTAAATACCTTTTGCAGGGAGGAGTGGCTGGGAAGGAAAGTTCATTGGCTAAGTCTCCAGGCCTTTAGGTACCTCATTATAATAGAGATCTGTCTTGAGCCTATGTACCCTGTGATCAAGTCCTCTACCTGTGGAGGGGCTTGGGGTGTTGCCCTTATGTGACTGATGGTCACAAATCTATGGAGGGCTATGGGCTAGTGACAGGGGCCTGGATTCCTGGGAATCAGGAGAAATGCCTACTGTCCCTTCAGGGTCACCAGGGTTTCAAGCCTTAGCTCAACTGGGAACCAGGGTGCCTTTCACAGTTCCGTGTGTGTGTGTGTGTGTGTGTGTGTGTGTGTGTGTGTGTGTGTGTGTGTGTATTAATGAGCTGGCACAATACTTCAGTTTACCCTATTTCCAGTAACCACAGAGAAACACATCTTTCATACACATTAGTTGGATTCCTACTGAGCCCAACCACACTTTCAAAAATTCTTCCAAAAAAATATACCAGGAAGAACTAGTCCACTACTTGGAATAAATCTGTCATTTTGCCTTGGACTTAAAACAACTACAATGTGAAATGTATGCCCTATAACTATGACTTTACCAGAATATTTTATGCATGATCTATGTTCATTTAAAGGCTTCTTGGATGAATGGATTAAAAGCAAAGTGGAATAGAGTAGACCCTGGTGGCAAGGATGCGACTCCCAGAGTCCCATGTCCAATTTGACTAGGTATTTTTTCATTGGTATATTTGATTGCTTTGTTGGTGATAGTCATGGGGTTTGGATCAGTATTTCCCCGCTGCATTCAAGGCAGCAACTTTCTGCAAACTTCATTATCAAGTGTAAATGCCGCACATTAGAGATGCAATTCTTGCCAACCTAACAGTCCATTTCATAAATCTCTTCTCCCACTTTGTTTTAAGTTTTTCGCACACTTCAAAATATTCATTAAAGGGCTCCAACTCTCAGGTCTTAATTGATTCATGCCGATGTGGTATCCTTCATGATCACCTTGGCAACGTCCTTATGTTGGTTCTTACCCTATGGGGGTGATGATAAAAAACAGATGTGTTCCCTCTGCCTCCATTTGCCAAAATGCTCCCCAGACATACTGAAGTTGGCATTTATGCATAAGGGTGGACATCCGTGTGGATGAGTCATTTTGTCTTGGTTTTCATTTTGATGCTGGGGTAGAAACCGGGCTCTCACATACACCAAATGCAGGCTCCAGAGCCTTCAGTGCAGGTTTGTTGTCTTTCTTTTCAGAACTCACGCTTCACCTGTGAAGTTTTCAAATCTTCGAACGCAAACATAGGTTTTCAGTTCATTCCCACTTCCACACATGTTTGTGGAGAATTCCTGACATTAAACAATTTGGAAGGGCAAAAGGGAGTGACTTTGTAGCGAGAGGGTCACATTCATTACTAGATGCTGACATAGTGTGCTTTTTAAAGCCAAATAATTATGTTTCCTCAATTTTTTTTGCCTTTGCAATTCACAAAGTATTAGTACTTTTTAAGCCAGCATGAGTTTGTTGGCTCTCGATTTAAGAAAATTGTGGGGAAAACATTCATGAGACAATTGGAGAAATGTGAACACTAACATAACATTTGACAATGTTAAGAATTTCTGTTATTTTTAAGAAGTTGTATAACAGTACTGGAGACATACATACATTTTTTGTTTGGTTATTTACTTTATTATTTATAGGAAGTTTATGCTACTCCAGCTGTTCCCACACTCCAGAGCCCAAGCAACCCTCCTCTTTCAGCCAAAGTCTATTTTTCCCAGGCTGGTACCAAACTTCAGGGCTCAAGCAACCTCTTTCTTCAGCCTACGAAGAATCTGAGATTACAGGTATAATAAACTGTTCCAAATTTGTAAGTTTTTCTCTAATAAAAATGTTTCTTTGTAGAGATATATGTTGTAGTATTTTCGGATTACAATATATAATTGCTAGGAATTATCTTAAGGTATTTCATTCTGTCTGAAATAAACAATAGATGGAATTAAACATAATACAAGATAAACTGTACTGATAATTATTGACAATGAGTGAGGAATACAGGGTCATACATTGTAATAAAATCTCTACTTTTATATGTTTCCATTTTTCCCAAAGAAAAGATGCTTAAACATCCACCATGAAAGTGGTATCAAGGTTTGAGTGGGGCTGCTAACAAGAGGAATCTTATCCAAGAATAATAACCCACAATTTTTTTTTATCTTTTTTGATACAGAATGAATTGAGCTTATACATTATGAGGAAGCAGACATTGAAAGGACAGGAAATGAGGCAATTAGGGAAAGAATAGAATACAAACTCCTGTAAGAGTTATTAATCCATTGTTAGCCAATCAACAGGAGACTTTAGGGTGGCAGAGGCTTGAGAGAGGATGCTAAAAGAAAGTAGTACATACCAAAGGGGGAAGGTATGTGTATACGGACACTGGTTGGAGAATCACTGGGGTGTGGTTTGAATGGTCCGCCTTATCTGTATATATGCTTATATGGTACACGAAGGGTACACATGAAAATGGGGTCCAGAGGATGCCCTTGGGTGTCAATTCTTTGGCAGTTGTCTGCCATATTTTTAGGACAGATTTTCTCCCTGGCCTAGAGCTCTCCAAGCATGCTGGACTGGATGACCAGTGAGTCCCAGGGATCCACTTGTCCCTGCTTCCTAGCACTGACATTACAAGTATATGGCACCAGCATGCTCAGCTTTTTATGTGGGTTCCTGGAACCAAACTTATATGCTCATAAGTTCTGAACTAAAACTCAGGTCTTTATGCTTTCACAGCAAGTGCTTTACCAACTGAGCAATCAGTCCAGGCCCAAACTCAACTTTTGTTTAGAACTATCATTGTCTCATTTCTAGTGGCTCTGGAAACATGAGGGGGGAGGAGGAGTAAGGCATGTAGAATTCATCCTTACATCAGTTCTTATGTCAAACAATAACATGTGAAATCATTTTTGTTTTGTTCTTCCTCCACATTTTGAAATATATGAGTCTTGGATCATCTGCAATTTTCTCTTATCTGCTTCCATTATTTTCCTAAAACGAATCAAAACTCATCATTTGGTTCACTGTGACTATTGAACTGGCAGGGGCTCCTATTTCTCACTCTTCTTATTATGGGGGAAGAAATTGAATCTCAGAGGAAGGAAATAATGCCCAGTATCATGCAATGCCTAGCAGATACCTGACACAGACAATAAATATCTCCTTCTGAATGTGCTGGGGATTGAACCCAGGAATGCATACCTACTAGGCAGGCACTTAATTACTGGGCATATCCACACCCCAATAAAAAGCTGCACATCCAGGACTGATACATGAACACCAAGGAAACAGAGGTGCAATCCAATCTGATTGGTTACTACCCACATAGTTATTTGAATCAATGAGTGAATGAAGTAGCATGTCTAAATTTTGGACCTTCTCTTTTTCTGGATCTACTTCTGATCTTCATGGGCCCCTAAATACAGGCAGGACAAAGCCTGTACCAAATCTAGGTCTCCTCTGAATCTTGAAGTTTGTGAGCTGCCTGTTAGCTTCCTTGGTACCCCAGGTAGTGGTTTGATTTTGTCTGGTCTGTATGACAAGGTAATGGCAATATTTACATATTAAAAGTTTAGGGGTTGGGGATTTAGCTCAGTGGTAGAGCGCTTGCCTAGGAAGCTCAAGGCCCTGGGTTCGGTCCCCAGCTCTGGAAAAAAAAAAAAGAACAAAAAAAAAGTTTATGCTATCTTCTCATTCTGAGAAAATAGCACATTTGCATTCAAGACTATCCATTTTATTAGCAGAGAACAGCTACTCAGGGTTTGTTTCAGCAATTTTATCTCAGATGGAAAGAAAGAAAAGAAATTTTCTTAAAAATATGTTTGGTTTCATGAGTTTTTAGAAATAGTTAATAATGGTAATTTGCTTTATGCTACGCAAGATATCTATAAGCAGTGCAATTGAAAACTCTGTATTACAGGTTCAGCATCATAAAGGGAAAACATACTATAATATGGTGCTGTGAAAGCTAGATATGTTTTCTACCCAGATTCCCACCCAAATGTCATGTTCATGAGAGACAAGACACTGGTTCCTAACCACTGCTGATGGCAGTTCATCATACTAGGTACCCTCTAGTTGTCATTTTGACCCCTTACAACAACCCTAAGATGTAGGGGCTTCTGTCAAATTCTACCAATGAGAATTGAGGCTCAAACCACATTAAGGAAACCTCCCAGAAACTAAAATCAAAAGCCAAAAATAAATAGAAAGTTTGAGAGAAAAAACATATAGAAGTTAGGAAGTTAGTCCAATATATCCAATATCTAATTAATAGGAGTCCTAGAAACATGGACAATAAAATAGGTCTTAGTAGGTAAGAAATAACATGATGTGCAACAAATGAAGGGCTTGTTCTTCCTAAACGTGTTCACAAAACCCCAAATTACTGATGAAATGTCTGCCCTGAGGTATATCATTAGTTTACAAGACACTACAAACCAAAATATAGTCTTGAAGACAAAAAAAATTCCATGTAGGAATGTGGAAATCATAGCAGACTGGTTCTATTTTAGAAGCAAGAATTCATTAGAAGAATATGTGCAATTTGAAGAAAGCTTTCCACATCCTGAGAGATTGTTTCCAATGAAGAATTATTTATCTAGCAGAAAATTAATATCATGTGAGGATATATTGAGATACTGAAGGGTTTTATTAAAATCACCTCTAGAAAGGCACACAGTTAAAAAGATAATGAAATAAAGCTACCCCCGATGACATCTTTCAAAGCTAGCAAAGGGTGTGGTCCAGCAAGGCTAGAAAAACTGCAGTCTAAGGAACAGAAGCTAAGCAGGAGAGGAATTCCCAGGATGATGGCTCAGTGGCAAGTCCAGAAAAAAACTATTCCAGAATGAATCAGAAGGGAGCAAACTCCAAGGGTGTTCTCCAAGAAAAATAAGTGGAACTCATGAATTACTTAATATGTTGGCCATACTTATGTAGAATTTTATGTGTTTATCGGAAAACTTGTGGTACATAAAAAATAAACTTTTTAAGAGATGATTTAGGAAGAACGAAATAGCAGTCTTATGGATTGCACTTTACATCCATCAACTGTGAGAGCTGCTTCCATGGTGCAACTAGTGGATATTTTCACTAAAAATTTTATACTTGTGAAAATGTGTATGTTTGAGACATAAAGCATGACAGAAAGAAAAAGTGAGGGGGTGGGGAGAGAGAGAGAGAGAGAGAGAGAGAGAGAGAGAGAGAGAGAGAACACTAGTATTTAGCCATTATTTTCAATCACCATTACCTAAGAAAATTCCTTATCTTATATAACAGAAATTCATAATAAATCCCTATAGTAACATCTATGAAGCCATGGGTTCAATTCCTGGCACTGTCCAAAGAAATCAAAAACATACATTCAACAACCAAATTTTTTATTAGTGACTTCAACTGGACTCTATTTTAGATAATATGTTAAATCAAGGCAATATACAAACAGTTGGTATTATATATAGTCCATCTTCTGCTTCAAAAATATACCCTAAAATCTTCTGAACACAGTAAGAAATATTTGTTAGTCACAACCTTGGCTGGGTCCCACTGAAAAACCTTGACTTGAATGAACAACAGAGCTCCTACAAGGTAGCAATTCCATTGTTTTTCACATTCCATTAAAGGGCCTGTTCCTCTGCTTATGTTTGGCAGTTACTTCATATAGCAAGCAAGGGCAGGTGATGATAAAACACGTTTTCTTTACTTATGTGATCCTTCTCTTGTACATCAGAATTAATATTGTAAATGTAGTCCAAACTTCATTTTACAGATGAAAACACGAACTTCTCAGAGAGAGAAGGGACATGCCAAAAGCCATACAGCCTGTATTCATGGAGAAAAGATTCTCCTTTCCAAATAAGTACCATAATATCTGGCTACTATTACTGGTCATGGATGGCATTGTGATTGACAAAGTCCTAAATTCTCATTTGACAGAGGAAGGAAGCAACTGTAGACAGGAGAGACACCTACCCAGGATTCTTCAGACCTCTAAAACACTAACTAAACTTTTTCCTCTTATATAATATACCCCCCCTTGACTAATCAACTGTGGAACATAGAGCCAAACATTATTCATTTCCAAATTAGCACAGCCTAACTGTCACAATAATAAATGATTGCACAATGCATCTTAAGACTTTGCAAATGATCATTTTACAATGGAATGATCTGAACTCTCAAAGTTTTACAATTAATAAGCAATTTGGAAATAATGTGAAATAAGGTGTCTCTTCTTTAGGTAGCTGCTTTTTAGGGACAAATGAATGCATCACTGGCTGCATCATACAAGAGCAATAGTGATAAAAACTATATGATATTGGTACAGAGACAGGCAGATAGACTAGTGGAATAGAATTGAAGACCCAGAAATGAACCCACACACCTATGGTCACTTGATCTTTGACAAAGGAGTTGAAACCACCCAATAGTAAAAAGATAGCATTTTCAACAAATGGTGCTGGTTCAACTGGAGGTCAGCATGTAGAAGAATGAAAATTGACGTATTCTTATCTCCATGTACAAAGCTCAAATCCAAGTGGATCAAAGACTTCCACATAAAACCAGATACACTGAAACTAATAGAAGAGAAAGTGGGGAAGAGCCTGAAATAAATGGGCACTGGAGGAAATTTCCTGAACAGAACACCAATGGTGTATGTTCTAGATCATAATCAACAAGTGGGATCTTATAAAGCTGCAAAACCTCTGTAAGGCAAAGACACTGTCATTAGGACAAAACAGCAACCAACAGATTGGGAGAAGATCTTTACCAATCCTACCACTGATAGAGGGCTAATATCCAATATATATAAAGAACTCAAGAAGTTAGACTCCAGAGAATCAAATAACCCTATTAAAAATGGAGTACATTTTTTGTCAATCACAATCCCTTCCACGACCTAAACAAAGAATTCTCAACTGAGCAATATCAAATGGCTGAGAAGCACCTAAGGAAATGCTCAACATCCTTAGTCATCTGGAAAATGCGAATCAAAACAACCCTGAGATTCCACCTCACACCAGTCAGAATGGCTAAGATAAAAAACTCAGGTGACAACAGATGCTGGTGAGGATGTGGAGAAAGAGGAACTCTCCTCCATTGTTGGTGGGATTGCAAACTGGTACAATCACTCTGGAAATCAGTCTGTTGGTTCCTCAGAAAATTTGACAGTACTACCTGTGGACCCAGCTATACCACTCCTGGACATATACCCAAAAGATGCCCCAACATATAACAAGGACACATGCTCCACTATGTTCATAGCAGCCTTATTTATAATAGCCAGAAGCTGGAAAGAACCCAGATGCCCTTCAACAGAGGAATGGATACAGAAAATGTGGTACATCTACACAATGGAATACTACTCAGCTATCAAAAACAATGACTTCATGAAATTCACAGGCAAATCAAAAATATCTTACTGAGTGAGGTAACCCAATCACTAAAGAACACACATGGTATGCACTCACTGATAAGTGGATATTAGCCCAAAAGCTCGGAATACCCAAGGCACAATCCACAAACCTACATGAAGCTCAAAAAGAAAGAAGACCAAAGTGTGGATGCTTCAGACCTTCTTAGAAGGGGGAACAAAAATACTCACAGGAGGAAATATGGAGACAAAGTGTGGATCAGATACTGAAGGAAAGGCCATCCAGAGACTGCCCCACCTGGTGATCAATCCCACATACAGACAACAAACACAGACAATATTGCTGATGCCAAGACGTGAATGCTGAAAAGAGCCTGCTATAGCTGTCTTCCGAGAGGTTTTACCAGAGCCTGAAAAATACAGAGGGGATGATCACAGCCATTGAATTGAGAAAGGGGTCCCCAATGGAGGAACTAGAGAAAGGACTGAAATAGCCAAAGGGGTTTGCAACCCCATAAGAAAAACTATACCAACCAACCAGAGCTCCCAGAGCTCCCAGGGACTAAACCACTATCCCAAGAGCACACAGGGATGGACCTATGGCTCCATTTGCATATGTAGCAGAGGATGGCCTTGTTGAGCATCAGTGGGAGGAGAGGCCCGTGGTCCTGTCAAAGCTAGATGCTCCAGTGTAGGGGAATGCCAGGGTGGGGAGATGGGAGAAAGTGGGTGAGTGGGTTAGGGTTAGGGTTTAGGGTTAGGGTTAAGCAGGGGCAGGGGGGATGGTGTAGTGGGTTTCTGGAGGGAAAAGCTGAGAAAGGGGATAACATTTAAAATGTAAATAAAAATATCTAATAAAACACACACACACACACACACACATTAGGCTGACTTGTTTTCTACTTCTGCCTCCATTATTCCATAGCTTTATGATTTTACATAAATCAGTATCTCAGGTTTCTGCATTTGTTAAAAAAATGAATGTAATACAGCCTATCTCATGAGACTGGAATGGGCAATGAGGGCTACAGCACACGTATTAGTAACTTGAAACAAAGCAGAAACTATTGATTTTCTTTTTTCATTTAATAATGTACCTAACAAATGTTGAAAACTAACAGTAAAATAGTTTCCTGTTGCTAAAGATGAAATAATTAAGACAGATGGTTAAAGGCTGAAGAATCTTCAGGAAAAAAAATCATCTTAAAAATTGATGTTAAAAAATATTCATGGGAAGTAGAGGGAGGGAGGGACCTGGATGGGAGAGGGGAGGGGAAGGGGGAAAAGGGGAGGCAGAATTAAGTACTGAGGGAGACAAAAGACAAGCCCAGACAGCCAGGAAAATGAATCAAAATATGCAACAGTGTGGGTTGAAGGACTAGGGGAAACCACTAGAAAGTCCTAGATACCAGGGATGTGAGTGGCTCCCAGGACCCAATGGGGATGACATTAGCTGAAATGCCCAACACTGGGAGGTGCAACCTGAAGAGACCTCCCTCAGTAGATGGGCCACACATCCATCTTCAAAATTCTTGACCGAGAATTGTTCCTGTCTAAAGGAAATGCAGGAACAAAAAACGGAGCAGAGACTAAAGGAAAGGCCGTCTAGAGACTGCCCCAACTTGTGATCTATCCCATGCACAGACTGTTGCTGATACCAAAAATGTGCTTGCAGACAGGAGCCTGGCATGGCTGTCCTCTGAGAGGCTTGAGACTGACTGAGGCAGATGCAGATACTTACAGCCAACCATTGGACTGAGGTTGGGGGCCCCTATGGAAGTGTTAGGGGAAGGATTGAAGAAGCAGAAGGGAATTGCAACCCCTTTGGAAGAACAACAGTATCAATTAACTGGATCCCTCAGAGCTCCCAGGGACAAAGCCACCATCCAAAGAATAGACATAGACCGGTTCATGCCTCCAGTTGCCTATGTAGCAGAGGATGGCCTTATCTGATATCTGTGGGAGGAGAGTCGCTTCATCCTGTGGACGCTTGATACCACAGAGAAGGGTGATGCTAGGGCAGTGAGACAGGAGTGGATGTGTGGGTAGGTGGGGGAGCAACCTCATAGAGGCAAAGGTGAGGGTAATGGGGTAGGGGGCTTGTGGAGGAGGGACAATATTTGAAATATAAATAAATAAAATGATTAATAAAAAAGAAAAGGAATTCATGTTAAAAAAAGAAATGTAGCATACTAAATTAATAAAACTTCACTTTTAATGAAATCAAAGCACTCCAAGATTTAGTTGCAACACACACACACACACACACACACACACACACACACACACACACACACAAATACAATATCCAAACACGTACATATATGCTAGTCTAAAAAATATTTCTGAAAGCTCTCTTAATTTTATTATTGTTGGGGTGTGTGCATACATGCATGTGATGTGGATATGCATACTATGGCACGTGCGTGACAGAGGACAAGTTTATGGAGGCAGTTTTCTCTTTCCAAATTTGTATGGGCTCTGGGAAAAGAGCTCAGGCCTGGAGGTCTACAAGTACCCCTATTTTACATGCTGAGTTGTCTGTTTCTCCAGGCCAAATAAAAGTCAAAGTGTTTGTTTCCTTATTTTCTTCTAAAGATGCTAAGACTTTATTAATGAGTCTGACATGGTGGTACATGTCTGTAATCCTAGCACTTCGCAAGCTGAGGCAGGAGAACTGTGAGCAATAGGCAAGGCTGGGCTATGTTGCAAATTCAAGCCACCTGGGGTTACATAGCAAGACTCATTATTAAAAACAACCGAAAAAGCAAAGGAAGAAAAGCCCAAAGAAAGCAAATAAAACCCAAAGCACAGTAGTACAATTGTAAGCATGTTGTTTCATCTTTCAAAGAGCAGCTCGTGGTAATGGTGGAATGGCAAAGTACTCTGCAAAGCAAACATGGATGAATCATCCTGGTTTCTCTCTCAGACTGAACATGTTTGTGGCCATGAGAATTTAAGTTTTCTATAGATCTCATGTATATTTACAATATCAACTTCAAATCACCAGCCCCCATGTTAAAAAGCTAGGAGGAGTCACCTACCTCTAATTCCAGCACTGTGGAGGCAGACACAGGAGGATCTCTGGAGCTCACTGGACAGTCTTGACCAATTGGGAAGTTCCAGATTCAGTGAAAGACCTTGTCTCAACAATTAAGGGGAGACCAGTACAAGAAGACTTCCAACACTGACCGCTGGCCTCCATGTACATGTGCAATGCAAGTATATATGAGCATGGACACACATACATACAACACACACAAAAATTAAAAAAAGAAATTCTGAAGGTCTAAGTATTTAGTTAGATCTTAAGAGGACAGCTAATGACAACTAGTTTAATTCTTAGACTCAGCTATAAGCTGCTAATATTAATAGCTTGTGAGTAGAGTTCTGCTATGACAAAGGCAATGGTAGCTATGTACAATATGGGCACATTGTCTAGATGATGACAGTGAGTGCTCTGTTTCCTGTTTCACATTGCAAAAGACCAGATCTGTTTCCATTAGTTTTCAGATAACTCTTTATTCGCGTATGAGTGCATGCATGTAGCTGTACATGTGGTCTGTACGGAGTTAAGAGAACCCGAGGGAGTTGGTTCTCTCCTCCTTCTACTTGGTCTTGGGGATCAAACTTAGGTTATCAGGCTTAGCAGCAAGCATCGTTACCTGGCGAGCCATCTTTCTTACTGGACCTCCATTAAGTTTTGCAATTACAATTAATCTTCTCTTTAGATGATGCCTGGGAAAAGGTCGCCCTATTGTGAGAGTAATTATATGTACATCCTCTTCAGGAAACTGACACAACCAAGTAACAGGGAAACTGTAATAAATGATTGTTAGGATAAAATAGTTGCATTGGAATTATTATTATTATAACGCTTATTGTTTTAACTGTAATTTTCTCTACCATCCACACTGCCACAACACTTTCCCAAAAATAAGACCAAAAAAGCATTTGTGACATACAAAAAGACAATATTTATTTTACTTCTGTATAAGTAGTTCAACAGAAAGCCTCCTAGTTGAAGACATTACTGAAAACATTAACATTATTGTATGCCATCCCTTCAGTGCCCAGATTCAGAAACATCATCTGAATGAAAGGAAAGGAATGTAGGAATGTCCGC
Source organism: Rattus norvegicus (assembly GCF_021556685.1). Lineage (NCBI taxonomy): Eukaryota > Metazoa > Chordata > Mammalia > Rodentia > Muridae > Rattus > Rattus norvegicus. Next base: position 124,114,045 of record NC_141554.1, on the reverse strand, counting down.
TTTATGTTGGATTTACGTATGTAAGTGGGGAAAAATCTATATACCTTCGTCAATATATGAACTTACAAGTTACCAATAAGCAATGTACTGATATCATGAAGAGTTCTTAAGGCCTGGAGATTACTTTTGTCTGTTAAAACAAAGGTACTCCTATTTGCTGTCTGTCCCCTTCCCCCCTGCTACTGTACTTCTGAATGAGAATTTGAAGCAAAATAGGATGTCTTTGTTTCCATGCTGTAAGACTGTCAGCATTGACGGTTTCCAGAGCATTTCAAAACATGCTCTTCAGCTCCATCAACACAGGCCAGTAGTAAACAATGGCTCTGTACAAGGCATTTACGATGCTTTCCTTCTCAGAACTATGATACCCCGGGGAAGGAGTATTTCACACTTATGCAAGAAAGCGAAGTCTTGTTTCTACTGACTAATAGGAGACTGCAACACCCAGAATGCCTGTATCCCAGCCACAATCTGATACCAAAAAGTGCCAGGAGGAAATGGCATCAATTGTGCCATGTTCCCCTATTTCCTGAAATTCCAGGCACAATGCTCCTCCACTACCAGGCAAGCAAGGTTCCCCGTGTTCCCAACCTGTGGAGAGCAGGGGTCTCTTATCTGCCCTGCTTAAGAACAAGAGATGCAACTGGTATCGTTTTATTAACAGGAACTGATACATGCCTGGAAAATTTTGATATCAAATGCTTCAGTCCTGGCTAGTGATCTGTAGGAGAAAGAGAAGGGGGTGTAACTCTCACTGTTTTAAATTTTCAGGAAATGGTCAGAATGGGGGGATGTACATGAACATATATTGTGGGAATAGAATTGGAAACCTAATATATGCAAAAAGCAAGCACATAGTTGGAGCTCCACTTGCCTCCCTCTCAGTAAAATACAGAATTGACAGGACCACTTACAGCATAGAAAACAGCCATTGTACGGCTTATTTTGCAAACAAAGAGAAACAGATATGAATCTTATTTTTTCCCCCTCTCAAGCAAATAGGGCTAAATTCTAAGTGGAAAAAAAAGACGTCATCTCTATTTAGAAAACACACAGAAACACCAATTGCTTGAAAATCTCAAATTGCAGGCTCACAGGGAAGTTGTAAAATATGCATGAATTACATACTGTTGTTCAGTCTACTCATTTTTTTTTACCTGAGATGCAGAGTATTTCCTGCTCCACTAGGTAGTCTAAGCAAAATTGTCTCCTCAATTCCACTGAGTGAAAAGGTTACAAGAAAGAGGATGGGGGAGTAGGCACAATGGGGGCATAAACAGAAGATGGGAAGTTCAAAAGTCCGGAAATGCCTATCTGGGGGATAAAGAAGGTGATGAAAAATAAGGAGCCCCAAATATATGTAAACCCATGGGTGGGAGGTCCCATCCCTCCTCATACTTAAAGGTTTGGCACAAGCTAGATACATAGTCTATACTTGACTTGAGTAGCAGAAATGAAAGGTAAGCATCCATCATTAGAGACTACCTCATTCTGCCTCCACTGTCCTAAAAGACAAGCAATGACATAAATCAGCCTTGGTGGAAAAGTTGCCTATGCCTTTTCTCTACGTGTCATTACCATGGTCCAAGATGATTTCTGGGAATTTCCAATCAGAGGAAAATGCTATTGAAGTAGATAATGATATTGTAGTTTAAAAGCTACAAATATTACTCAGTGGGTTCCTGAACAATAGGCAGCAGATTCTATCAGTTTTGTTTGCTAGATGTTCTGTGGTAAGTACAACATTAGTGTACACACCCCAAATGAAATTCCTCTCAAGAAACATTTCTTGATCTTATTCCACACAAAGAATACAGAGCAAGCAGAGATTCCTTAGGAAGCCGTCACAATTCCTGATAAGATGAATTCATGGTCATTGCTCCCTTTTCTTTGTCCTCTAGTTTGGAGATTTTGCAAAGGACATCTGCTTTTAGGATTGAGCAAGAATGAGAAGAACTCTGCTTTTCTTGAAGAGCTCCTTTAGTTTGGATTTTTGGTGCAAGAGTCACATCAAGACCTGAGGCTCTTAGGAGCTGCCTGTTTTTCAAGAGTAGTTTCAGTTTCTATTTAACGAGTCCCCAGATAACAAATGGAGAATGCAATAAATCTTCACAGGGTCACATTAAAGGCAAAAAAGAAATCTCGAGTCCCCATCATGGAGCCGCTTTCTTCAGGTTTTCTATCAGCACTACAGAGTCGGTTTCTTCTTTCGATTGTTTCTCATAGATGTCATACTTTTTCCAGTGCTGGAAGGAAGGACAAAAAAACAAACACAGTGACTTTTCTCAACAGTATTCTTCTCTTGAGTACTCTGAGTCAGGGCTTATTTTGAAGTCTGTGTGCACAGGAACCATAAGTGTAATGTTTTCCTGCTTTGGGCCTTTTGATCTAATATTATAAATCTAGTTGGACAATTAATGAAGAACTAACTTTAAAGATGGGAAAAGCATAGGACTGTTACATGATGGATAATAGCTATCACAAGAAATAGACACATTGAGATCTTTCCAATCCTGGAGATGGCCTTTTGGAGATGAACAAAAGGGTGACCTGCTTTTCAAACTGTTTCAGCCTTCAGCCAGGCTTTTCTTTCCCTCCCACTCAAACCTGACCACTGCTCCAGAAATATCCCAGGCTCACAAAAGCCAGTTAACATCTAGTGAACAAGGCACTGGCTATTTCCAGCCTTAGTCTTGAAACCCGTGAAAGGCTTTATATGAACAGCTTTATTATCATAATTTGTTAGACCTTATTTGCTAGACATTATGTATAATGAGCTCATTATACATCAGACAAGCACCCCCTGAATGGGAGTCTTTCATGGTAAAAAGCCAACATTCTGGTCCTACATAGCCTTCTTTATCTGTCAATCTGGGGAAAGAGTGAAATCCAAATTCAGTTCTCTCCTCTGTAAACTAAATCTGCTAGACAAACAACAACAACAACAACAACAACAACAACAACAACAACAACAACAACACCCAGAGGCGAGCAAATCTAGCTAAATGTCTTTTTGAGGAAGTCAAGTTTTATTGAACCATAATTTTTTTTATATAAAAAGTGTCTGTATTGCCAACGGCTTTCTTCCTGGTATAAGATTTAAATTGTTTCAGAGACGTATTGTAAATGATGTTATAAAGAAAAACAAACTTTTGCAGGAGGAAAAAAAACTGCGCCACTCCCTGCACAAGATTATGTCTGAGTTCCTTCCTTTCTCCTTTGGTATTCTATACTCCATTAAGCTTAGGGGAAGAAATGGAACTCAGAGAAACAGAAACATGAATAGCATGTTGAACTGTGCCTGGCTACGGCACTGAGGAAATTAGGAACATCTAGTATTAGTGAATGGAGTCAGAAGCTTAGAGGGGCTGCTTAAAATATCCTAAATAATTAAATATTTAACCAAAACATATCTGCCAGAGTTGCTAAAGTTATGGACAAGTTCACGTGCTGATGGGTGTATATAGTAACTGGCTCTCTCCCACATTGTGGAGGGGAATGTATAATAGTAGTCGCCGTGTGAAATAGTCATGCAGTTTTGTATATAACTGGACATATACCGAGCACGTGGAGCACGTGACCCAAAAGTCCTGCTTCTGTGCACTTACCCAGAAGAAATGAAAACATGACCATAGGGAGACTTCTGCAAGGACATGTATAGCATCTCTAGTAATAACAACTACATATAATCCTGCTGTCCTTACAAAAGCAAATGTTCAAATAAACTATGTAGTACTTCTTAGCAACAAAGAGAAGTATACTGGTGACATATGCAACAATAGGAATATTTTACTAATGCATTATCACTAGGTGAAAAAAGACAGACTCAGGAATCTATGCAAATCAATTCCATTTTTATGACACTATGGAAGAAGAAAAATAGAAAATAGATCAGTGGTTGCAAAGAATAGATCAGCAGTTGCAAGGGTCTTGAGTATTAGTTCTCAACCTTCCTAATAGTTCCACCCTTTAACTCAGGTTGTCGTGACCCCAAGCATACAATGATTGTCATTGCCACTTCATTTTTTTTTCTTTTCTCTTTTTTTTTTTTCGGAGCTGGGGACCGAACCCAGGGCCTTCCGCTTGCTAGGCAAGCGCTCTACCACTGAGCTAAATCCCCAACCCCGTCATTGCCACTTCATAATTGGAATTTTGCTACTGTTATGAATCATAGTATCTGTGTCTTCCAATGGTCTTAGGAGAGGCTGTGAAAGGGCTCCTCAACCCCCAAAGGGATTGACAAAAACATTCTATATCTCTACTGGAGTAGTGACTACAGAATTACAAAATTTATTCTTCGAATTTTAAAGGAATACAGCTTGTTACTTCTCAGCTGTACTTCGAAAAGTTCTGTCTTTTAAACAACGTGAAGTGTGCAGACTTCTAACAAAAACATTCTGAATAATTCTATAACCTTAAAACAACAGCTTACTCAATAAATGGCACTATGCCAGCTGGCTAAACATTTGAAAACCAAAGTTCAACCCTTCCTTGTAGACTACACCAATAAAGCCTTGCTGGATTAAAGCCCTAAATGTAAGACACAAAGTCAACTAAATACCTAGGGAACAACCATATCTCTCAGGGGATAGGCTTTTTGTACATAAAAGATGATTTTTTTAAAAAAGGTGGTTTTAAAGCAGAAAAAGGAAAAAAAACATTTGTACATAATTAAGCAACATAAATGCAATGGCTGATAACACAAAGGTTTAATATATATATATATATTTTTTTTTTGGTTCTTTTTTTCGGAGCTGGGGACCAAACCCAGGGTCTTGCGCTTGCTAGGTAAGCACTCTACCACTGAGCTAAATCCCCAACCCCAAAGGTTTAATATTTAATATATGAGGCTAAAGATATTCTTTAGTTGGTAGACTGCTTGCCTAGCACGAATCAGATCCTGGGTCTCATCCACTGATATATAAAGAGCCTTACAAACCACCAAGGAAAATATAAATATTGCAGAGGATAAAAGGACAAGGAACAAGAACTTTACAAAATAAACAGCCTAAGCCAATGAACTGATAAAACATATAAAATCTGTTATATAAGATTTCCTGGGTTGGGGATTTAGCTCAGTGGTAGAGTGCTTGCCTAGCAACCGCAAGGCCCTGGGTTCAGTCCCCAGCTCCGAAAAAAAAAAAAAAAAGTTAGAAAAAAAAAAGATTTCTTCACCTATAAAACACCCATCAATTATTTTAAAACATTACTTATCAGCACATTGGGAAAACTGTGTCCAAACTAGTATCTGAACCCTACTACTCTACTGGTAAATCTAGACATTTGTATATACTAGTATTAATATATATGTGTATGTATATATATATATATATACTTTTTTAATATATAAGTATTTGAATTCTCCTGTTTTACATAAGTAATTCTGGATGTTTCATTTAACAACATACGTTTTAAATTCTCATGAATTGGCAAAACAGAAGTATCTCATTTTCTTTACCTCTAAAAAAATATTTCATTGTATGAATGTACCATAAGTCATTCAAGCCTGACGACCTCTCTGGATAATAATTTGTCACATCAAATCTATCAAATCTACAAATTTACAAACTACAAGCTTCTTGGGGAATAATTCATTATCTAGCAAACTTCCATCCTCAGCAGAGGGGTGGGGGCAGGCAGGCAGAGGCAAAGGCAGAGACACAGAAAGACACACAGAGAATATGAGATCCAAAACTCTGTGTCTACATCCAAGGCTATACAAAAACAAGTGGCAGCTGGCAGGATTTGACTTTTATAGTTTGTAGTTTGCAGAGATATGATGGCAGGAAGGTAGTAGTGGCAACATGGTATGGTATTTGTCTTTCTCCAAATATGGTAACTTAAAAAAATAAAAGGTAGAAAAGCAAAAATAAATGGATGGATGGATGGATAGATGGATAGATAGACAGACAGATAGATAGATAAAATTTGCTAATGGATTTTACAGCTAAACTAGATAAAAACTGATTCCCCATGCGTCCAAATAAGGGTTGATGGGAACAAACAAATGATAGTTACGTGACAAAAATGATAAACAGCTGTGGAAGAATATACAGACAGAATGGCATCCAAGAAATCTGAGAAGTTGGTGGGAACTCAAATAGCAGTGAGCTAATTTCTGAACATACTCCAAAAATGGAAAGGGTCTGCTAAGACACACACACACACACACACACACACACACACACACACACACACACACACACACACACACGGTCCAGACATGAGCTGTCCAAACTGAATGTCCTCAGCTCCTTTGCAGGATGAAGCTGCATACTCCAAAAATGGAAAGGGTCTGCTAAGACACACACACACACACACACACACACACACACACACACACACACACACACACACACACACACACACGGTCCAGACATGAGCTGTCCAAACTGAATGTCCTCAGCTCCTTTGCAGGATGAAGCTGCACTCTGCGAAGAGACTAGTGGGAATAGACTCTGACTGACAGTGCAGGGGAAGGAAATGGATGAAAAGACAGAAAATCTAAATAAATGTAGAGATGAGGAGGAGGGAAGGAGGGATGGGGGAGAAGTTATAAAGAAGAAAAGGGCACATGCCTGGAAGCCCAGCACCTGTGAAGCGGAAGTAGAAGGATCACTGTAAGCTCATGGGAAACCAGGGTGACACAGTGAGAACCTGTCCCAATGCTCCACCAAAGAGAAGTAAGGCAAGGCAAGTGGGAAGAGGCAAGAATTCATATCACAATTTCAAAAATTTCTCAAAAGCAATAGAAAGAGGGGGTATATAGTCATGAAATTACTAAAACTAAGGACATAAAAAGTCACTTTTAGCTCAGGAAACTAATTTCAAATAAAAATGAACAACAGAATAATAACCTCAGAGAATTACAAGTTGCCAGAAATATGCCCATGAAAACTAAACCTTAACATGTCAAAATTATATGAAGAAAAATTTACATAGAATGAGAAGTTATAAATCCCATGAAGGAATATATAAAAATCTAGAAGAAGAGGGATTCAGAAATGAGAGAGAAAACTCAGGAAAGAATTAGAGGTAAGGTGGAATAATTTTATTTCAGAAATGAAGACTAAGCTAGAGGAAACTTGGGTGAGCAAACACAACAAATCATTAGATAATATTTTCAGAGAAGTAGAAAGTGAAGTGGAGGGTTTCTACAATTATGTGGGAGGGCATGACAGATATAAAAGAAAGAAAGGTAAAGAAAATAAAAGAATAGAATAGGCTAGAGATCGCACATACAAAATGCTTGAGAGTAAAGTATTTGTGGTTTGGGAATTTGTTTCAAAATTGAATATACACACAAAAATCAAAATATTGTTGTTGGGACCCAAGATTAACATAGACTTCTTTGATGTTTCACATATATTAGTCATAAATGAAGATAATGTTATATAGCTTATTAAAATTTTATGCACAAAACCAAGTTCTGGGAGTTAGTTGTGGCATCATATTGTCCCTGAAAATATATCAGATATTCCAGCATTCTAGATTTTACATTTTGAGATTAGAGGTCTTCAACCTATACCTGAAAAAAAAAATCAACCCAGAATGACCAGCATAAAGAATGGTTCTGGTAAGATTATTGGATTTTGTGAGAAAAAAATATTTGGAAAAGACAAGGGGAAAACCAAATACTTTAATACAGAAATATTGTCAGATGTTTTAAAAAACATTTTATAGCAGAAGAAAATGTATGAACATGTGTGTGTTTAGTGGGTGTTGTTGCATTAGGTTTTTGTTTGTTCTGTTTTGAAGTTTTGGTTTTTTTTAATTTATGTATGCTGTCACAACCACTGGGAGTTCGTGTGTGCAACAGCCCTGCTGTATCTGGAAAACAGGTTCCTTTTGATCACCCATTGTGTCTGGCCCTTACAATCTCTCTGCCCCCTCCTCTGCAATGATCCCTGAGCCTTGGTTACCCAGAGCCAGAAAGATAAACATCACATGTTTTCTCTCATCTGTGATGTTAGCTTTGAATGTTTGGTTCATTTGGAATACCCACAAAGGTCAGGAAATTACTAAAGTCCCACGGGAAAGGATGGGAAAGGGGAAAAAAAGACAAAATGCATTGGTATAAATAATGGAAGAGGAAGGGTTAAAGTGGATAGGGGATGGGAGAAGAGGCTATAGGAAGGAATCCATGGAGGAAAAATTAACCCCAAAGACATTTAGAGGAGGTCCTATGGAGACCTACTACTGTAGAAGCTTCACTATCATGCTCCATTGAACATTCTCAATGGAGTGGTCACAGCGATAGCCCTGGTTAAGTCAAATGGCTCACAACACAAACCTAAAACTTGACAATCCAGGAAAGGGAATGGTAGGGAAAAGAGGGAGTGGAGATGATTGAGATGAGAAGGGATAAGGAAAGGTGGGGGCAGGGAGATGTGTAATACAGAATACATGGTCTAACTGTTATACATTATTGCTCATTCTCATTCTCTGTCTCTCTCTCTGTCTCTCTCTCTGTCTCTCTCTCTCTGTCTCTCTCTCTGTCTCTCTCTCTCTCTGTCTCTCTCTCTCTCTCTCCCTCCCTCCCTCCCTCCCTCCCTCCCTCCCCACTTATTAGCACCATAGCCTTTCTCTAGGCACTGCATGAAATATGCACACATAAGGGAGAAAGGAGGAACACAGGCTCTCACTTAGGATTCAATTTTATGAATTTTATGTTAGCCTGATTTTAAAATCCATTAAAATTACCAATCCACAATTCAATCCATAATCTGTCATTTAAGATAAAAGAAACAGGTCATCAACAATAGAATGGGGTCAGAGAGGACAGCATCACTGGTTTTTAGATGGTAAAGCAATACATCCAAGAGTGTTACAGAATATCCAGTATCTATTTAACATTATTTTCAACTTTGATTACAATATTTCTCAGTGTCTACTGAAGTACAGTAAGCTTTGTTCAGGTAAGCATCATGTAAAAAACAGTGGTCTTTTGGACACAGAAGAACCTATTTCATACCCCAGTCCTCTTCTAAGCAACAGTAAAAAAACAAAAGGCTGAACAGGAAAAAGTGGAGATCCCCACATCTAAGAGAACTGTTGAATGTGGAATGAAGGAAACTAATTAGAAACTATTTGTTGTGGCTATTAACCCAACACCTCATTTTAGAGACCAATAAAAGGGGGAAAAAGCATGTATTCTGCCCTTTGAGCAGGAATTTAATTTCAGAAGAGCCACAAGCCTAGCTGACAAACAAAAGGCAATGCTTCACAGGAAACTGCACTTTAAGGGCACCTAAAACCGAGGAAAGCAATGGGATCCAGTGGTGTCAAAAGCATTAGCTGAAGGTTTGACAGGTGCCAGCACAGTACCCAACAGAGTATCTCCATGTCGGTGGGTCAGGGGAGGATGAAGGTAACAGGGGAGAATATGCTGTTATCATCTTAAAAACGGTGGTCCATCTTCGCCCCACTAATACTGGGATAATTGGATGGCATCTACCTCTAGACAACTGTGATACCTGCAAAAAAATCTGAACAGGGCCTGAACCTTGGCTGATATTAGCAACTCCTAATCTTTAAAGCATGGTGATGCTCTCACAGCTACAGAGGAAAGCATTCTCTGTTTTTTGTTTGTTCATTTGGTTGGTTGATTGATTGGTTGGTGTTTAGTTTCAAAGATATATAGTGAAGTAAAAAATTTAAATATTTGGAAGTTTAAAAGCTAGTTTTGGATTGAGCATGTAAAAGTAGCACAGCACAGTTGCCTGCCAAGAAATGTGGGAAGAAAAGTGTGCTTTCCTTTTTTTAATGGATGCAAGAAACACGGCTATAGAAGAGAAGCAACTCCTTCTGCAATCTCCTCCCCCACCCTGAATGTGGCCAGCAGCCCAATCAGTCACATGGAAAAGGCAAACGGCAAAGCAACAGAAGGATCACTGTTGGCCAAACTTTACTACAGTGATGAACACAACAGCATGAAAACACTAGAAACCTTAGGGAAAACTGCACTGACCATTGTGCTCACATCTAAATACATGGGTATTTCAAAATCATGGCTTCTTTCCTCGGATTAAAAGATGACATCTTTGGGCTACTTGGTTCTACTCCAGGCTTTTTGTTCTAGGATTTTGACAGTTTGTAATTAAGCATGTGTCTCATTAGACAGTATCTTAGGTCATGTATATTCTGTGACTAAATGATTCTAGAAGGAAAAAGCTGCCTTTTATAGCATGTACATCGCTTGTGAGGACTATTTCTATGTCAAGGAAGCAGATTATGGAGTCTCTAAGATGGGCTCAGGGGGTGATGGCTCTTGTTGCTCAAGCCCAGGAACCCGACTTCAACCCTCAGAACCCACATAATGCTGAATTAAGAGTACTGACTCCCCAAAGTTGTCTGACAAGACAGCATCTCCAAATACACAGAGAATACGTTTTGGGTTTTTTTTTTTTTTTGGTCTTGTTTTTTGTTGTGTTTTGTTTTAGAAAAGCAGATTACTCATTTGCTTAAAAGCAGACAGAAAATTGTTCCCTTACCTTTCCCACGTGTGCCATTATTTTATTATACTTTTAGTTCGAATGAACCAATTTTGTTTAATGGTCTGCAGCCACTATAGGCAAAAATATCTCATCCTTTCAATAGTCCATCTTTTCAGTATACCCAGCTCAAAAAATTACAGAATTACCTGACTCATAGGGGCAAAAACAAGATATTATCCTCTAGACAGCAAATTGAAAAATCTCCCTCAATTTTCCCATCTCTGAGAAATATAATTGATCTGATTTTGCCATCTGCGTTGCCATCATTCACTCTATCACTCAGAACTGGAAACTTAGGGTTATTTTCTTTTCTCCCCACCTTTCATCACCCACGCAGAGTCACCAAGTCAAGGTGCATTCCTTTAATAATGGATCTTATTAGCAGCCTCCTCTGTTGCCATGTACGTCGAAGTCTCTATTATCCCAGACCTGGATGACTACAATAGTCTTCCTCCTTGCTAATGATTTGTACGTGGTTTCTTTCATTGTAAAGATAATACCTGCTGATTATAGGCAATTTGGAAATTTCAGGGAGATAGACAGAGAGGATCAGCTACCCATAATCCCTCTAACCTAGTTCTTTCTACTCATTGTTCTATATGTAGTTAATATCATTTTTCTAAAACTTGGGATTGTGATTTACTACATATTTGTAATTTGTTTGTACTCTAAAAAGGGGTTTTTTTGGCGAGATACTATTCTTTAAAAGTAATTTTTTCAAAAAAAAATCAATTTGAGCTGTTATTACCTATGGATAAAGTCTGACTGCAGCTGTCTTATTTTATAAGTAAAATGTCTGTTCAGCTGAAAGCTGTTAGGTTTTCACTATCCTTAGACATGATACATACCCCCTTTGTTCACTTTATGTGTCTTATCAAACTTTTCTGATACTTAGCCATTTATGAGATTCAAATACTCCATCTACTTGTGGGAAATTCTGTTATTTCATTAATTTTGGTTCTCATCTGTTATTTTTAATAAGTCATTATTTATATGTTAATTTCACTTGATTTATCTACCAATTTTCTCACTATTTTCCTCATAGCACAGTTTTGTTCTGGAAAATAAAATCAATTCTTAATTGATGGTAGCTCTTTGGTTACTAGATTTTCATATTAGAACAAAAGGGTGCATGAATCATTCTTGCACCATGGTTTGGTTATTCCCAATTATATATTTCCAAGAGTATGATTTGCATAAGCAAAGTTGCTTCTTGTATTTTACCCAGAAAATAGAAAGAACATACAGGTTAAAAACCCCTGATTCAAAACAACCCAAATTCTGAAATGTGCCAAAATCTGAAACTTCAAAAGTTCTGGATTTTGGCTGGGTGTGGTGTTAAATGCCACTTAGGAGTTAGGGCATCTAGATCTCTGTGACTTCAAAGTCAGCCTGATCTACCTAGTGAGTTCCAGGCTTGTCAGGGCTACATAGTGAGACTCTGTCTTTAAAATAAAGAAGTCTTGAAGTCTGGGTTTCTGATTTTCAGATCCAGTCTGACCAGTCTATGTATTATTCCAAATTCTAAAAAAATAAAGATCTGTTCTCAAGCATTTCAGACAAGGAACACTCAATATGTATGTAGGGCCACCAATACTTCATGACAAGTATCCTTTTCTTATTTACTTGTTAAGAACTAGATATTATTATTTTTTATAATCGTATTAGGCTGGGTGTTTATACCTTGTCCTATTTACTTTTCTAATGCTACAAAGAGACACCATGACCAAGGCACCTTATAGAAGACAAGTTTAGAAGAGGCTTACAATTCTAGAGGGCTAGAGTCATTGACCATCATGTGGGAGAGCACAGCATCACACAGGCACGATACTGCAGCAGTAGCTGAGAACTCATATCTCATCCATAAGCATGAGGCATAGAGGTAGCGTGTCCTAGAGCAGGCTTAGGAAACCTCAATTACAAATTTTTTTCAACAAGGCCACACCTCATAATCCTTCCCAAACAGCCCCACCATCTGAGGACTGAGTATGCAAACATAGAAGCCTATGGGGACCATTTTTATTCAGATCACCACATAACTTATCAATGCTTTGGTTGGCATCTGATGCGAATTTCATGTTTGCCCATAGACATTGGACATTTGGAGTGTGGTATTTTTGCTAGTCTCCATCCTGCTGAGAAGAAAAGCAAATTCAAATATCATACCGGGGCATGGCATTGAGGACCATGTGTTTCAGCATAGTGGCTCTGGAAATGACAGAGTGGGGGTGAATAGGAGAATGCATGCCCTGCTACTATTCCAAATGGAAAGATTTTAAGTAAGTCACTCTAGCCAAAGAAAAACATCTACCGTTGCAAACCAGGTGTACTTCCAGTTTGAGGCCATGCATGTACCTCCTTTGTCTAATCCATTCTCATAGCAGGAGAATGTTATTCCTCATACCTGATACCTTCTCCCTGCATACTATTCATACAGAAAGTAATGAAGCACAGGGACAGAGGCAAGAGCATTCTAGAATCTCAACCCTCAACTAACTGTGTGACTACAGTCAAGTTTCTAGACCTTATTGAGTCTCTATTTCCTCGTCTGAAAATGATACTAATAGCACTCTTTTGTTTTCTTGACGCTGTTACAAAATACTTGTGACAAATGCAACTTAAAGCAGAAAGGGTTTATTTTAGCACACAGCTCATGGTACAGTCCATCACAGCAGAGAAATTAAGACAACAGGGTCTTGAAGCAGCTGATCACCTCACATCCGCAAAGAAAAGAAAACAGATGAATGCCTACTAATGCTCAGCTTGCTTTCTGTACCTCATACAGTCCAGGATCCACTGCCCAGGAAATGGTCTCAACTACAACTGAAATGGGCCTTCTCACATCAATTAATATAACCGAGATAATCCCCTGCAAGCATATCCAATGGCCTGTCTCCCAGGTAATTCTAGATTCCGTCAAGTCAACAGCATCATCCACCACAAGCACCTATACTATAGGGTTGTTATGAGGACTTGGTAAGGTACATAAGCAAAGCACTAACTGCTCTTCCTGATATACACTAGGTGTTCGATAAGTGCTTCCAGCATCTCTTAGAGTAGCTGTTGTAATAAAGAACGCTGTGGTACAACATGTGGCCCATACATATACAGCCACCCAATTAGACAAGATGGATGAAGCAAAGAAGTGCAGACCGACAGGAGCCGGATGTAGATCGCTCCTGAGAGACACAGCCAGAATACAGCAAATATAGAGGCGAATGCCAGCAGCAAACCACTGAACTGAGAATAGGTCCCCTATTGAAGGAATCAGAGAAAGAACTGGAAGAGCTTGAAGGGACTCGAGACCCCAAAAGTACAACAATGCCAAGCAACCAGAGCTTCCAGGGACTAAGCCACTACCTAAAGACTATACATGCACTGACCCTGGACTCTGACCCCATAGGTAGCAATGAATATCCTAGTAAGAGCACCAGTGGAAGGGGAAGCTCTGGGTCCTGCTAAGACTGAACTCCCAGTGAACTAGTCTATGGGGGGAGGGCGGCAATGGGGGGAGGGTTGGGAGGGGAACACCCATAAGGAAGGGGAGGGGGGAGGGGGATGTTTGCCCGGAAACCGGGAAAGGGAATAACACTCGAAATGTATATAAGAAATACTCAAGTTAATAAAAAAAAAAAAAAAAGGTAGTGTTACCACGACACAAATCACCTATGGCCTCTTGATAAATATGCAGATTTATAAGATTCATTCCCTGACTTGACAGCATTTTTGGAGACAGTGCCCAGGGACCTGTACTTCTTGCAAGAATTCCAGGTGACTATGACTCAACTAGAGTTGAAGGATAACTAGTTGCCACAGTAAGTTTACCTACATTATACAATCTTTCTTATAGAGTGCTTCACCTACCTGCCTAGTAGTACCCTGGCCTGGGCATCACCACTCTTTACAAAAGTGGTCTGGTTTTAAAAATTAGAGTACTCTACCAAAACCCTTTTCTGCCAGCTTGTCAGTCTCCCCACTCCCTGTCCCTAGCTGAATAGCATCATTGCCAACTATGAGTCACTAATTATTATGAGAGTCAACAATAAATGCATATTATTGCCAAAAGCACTGCTCATTGGTAACAGGCATTAAAAATGTCTAAAGTGTGAGGCATGCTAACTAGTGTTTAACGTTATTATGCTCTGTATTTTAATCCACAAGACAACAGCATGAGACAGGTGCTACTCCTACTACTATTTTATAAATGGGAAAACCAAGTTACAGAAAGGCTAAGCAAGTGAGCTAAGGTCAAAAAGGCAGTAAATAAAACAGTGGATATCTGAATCCAGACATTGTGACTCCAGAACACAGGCTATTATCTAGTACACCACAGTACTTCTCTAAATGAAGTGCCCTATGCCTGTTATTACTAATTTAAGCTATCTACAGCGCTATTAATATTTATTTCATACATGTTCTTCATTATCTCATTAGAGTGAATGCATTTATCACAGAAACCTCAAGTTCCTATGCACCCATGCCTTAAGTGTGTAGTGAGGCATAGAATCTGGAATGTGAGTCTGGAGGAAACTAACAGCTGGGGTGAGTCTGTTCTCTCTGTATGTGCTTAGAGTCCAGCTTTCTAATGCAATTGCATGAACAAAGTACATCTTAGCTGTTAATCCTATCTGTATTTACCTCTTCTAATTTTGAAAAATATCTAAAAGTTGAAGGCCTATCTCTTAGGTTAGTTTCCAAAAGGAGGCTCTTCCTCCTATGTGTTTAGATAAAATATCTCATTCCTCGGAAAGAGGATAGAGTCCACTGACCTGAGAAAAATAGGGTGTTCTGAGAATTTTGTAGTTAGTGTGCTTGGCCAGATATTCAACATTTTTAAATCTACTCTTTCATCTTTTAAATCAAGTGTAGCCTAAAATGACCAATTTGGCTTGAGGAGGGGACTCAATAGATAAGACCATTTTTCTGTGTAAACATGAGGATCGGGGTTTGAAAAGTCAGCATCCATTTAAAAAACTGTGCATGGCTGCTGGTGCATATAACCCCAGTGCTGTGCAGGGTAGGGACATAGGATCACTTGCTGTCTACCTGCCTCACTGCAGCTTCAATGAGGATCCTTTTTGCAAAGGAATAAGGTGGAGGGAATCCCCTCAACATCCTCCTCTGGCTTCAACGTATGTAACCACTCCCCCAACATATAATATCCACACAATATCCAAGTTGAAGGATTCCGATTCATGCTGCAATATGATAAACCCTGAAGACAGGATGCTAAATAAAGCAAGCCCAACTCAAAAAGGCAAATATTGCGCGATTCCAAATACAAGATATAAATGAGAATAGACAAACACACAGGGCAGACTACAGAACAGTGGCTGCCAGTGCGAAGGGCTGAGAGAACAGGAAGTTTGAGTTTGGTGAGGTACGATTTCCATTAAGGATGATGAACAAGTTCTAGAAGTAGATACTGATAATGATTGTAAAACATGGAAAATGTATTGAAGGCTTCTGAACTATCTACTTAAAATGACTGGAATAGTCAATTTCATGTTATGTGTATTTTTCCATCAGCTTTCAAAATCTCATACCGTATTTCAATCCCCAACGGGAGCAGTACTTACCAGGGTATCATCATTCTGGTCTCCAAACATTTCTTTAAAAATCTTGCCAGGATCAGGAATTGGAGGAAATATAATGATCTTAAGCCTTTAAAGAAAACAGAGATACTTTTTAGATCTAACCTTCTGGTGCATTGCAATCTCTCACATAAATACAGTTATATTAAAAATAGGCATGCAAAAGTCACAGTATACACTGTGTGTGTGGGGGGGGGATAGTACAGGACACTGATCCAAGAACTCAGAGAGGCAGGCAGATCCCTGTGAGTTTGTGGCTAGCCTGGTGTACAGAGCAAGTTCCAGGACAGCCAGAACTGTTACACAAAGAAACCCTGTCTCAGAAAAGAAAATGTCATAATACACAAGTCACTTTTAGTAAAATACCTTTGCAATGAAGGAACTGTAAAAAAAAAATCTTTAAATGGCTATGGGAAATCAGTGTCATAAGAGTACCAAGTCTGGAAGGAAATGAGGCACCAACTTAAACAAATTACTTATAGCACTTAAAAATAATGGAAGCCAGGCACAGTGATAAACATCACAGCACTCAGGAGGCAGAGATACATGAATTGCTGTAAAGTCAAGGCTGGTTGGGTCTATGTAGTGAACTCCACACCAGCCATGGATACATAGTGAGACCCTGTCTCTAAAATAAAATAAAATAAAATAAAATAAAATAAAATAATGGTGAGAATCTTAGACAGACAAGAAGTTTGCTTTTTATAATTTAGAGAATAAAAAATATGTATATATAGCTGAGTCTAGAGGCACAGACTATAATCTTGGCTGCTTAGGAGCTTGAGGCAGGAGGGTTGCAAGTTCAAAGTCTATGTAGCTTAGATCCTATGTTAAAAAGTAGGAAATAGGTCAGGGACATGGCTTTGTGGTTATAGTGCTTGCCTATAGCATGCACAATCACATAGATTCAATGCTCAGCACTGCCAAAAACAAAATCTGTTGAGTTTTTTTGGGGGGTTGATTTATTTGTTTTGTGTTTAAACAGTATCTCAAGTGGCTCAAATTTTCCATAAACTTGATACGCAGCTAAGGCTGACCTTGAACTATTTTGCCTCTACCTGCCAAGTACTAGGCTTACAGGCATGCACTATTCCACAGAGCCAGAATGTGGGGTTTTTTTTTTAATCTTTATTAAGTTGAGTATTTCTTATTTACATTTCGATTGTTATTCCCCTTTCCAGTTTCCGGGCCAACATCCCCCTAATCCCTCCCCCTCCCCTTCTTTATGGGTGTTCCCCTCCCCAAACTCCCCAGAATGTGTTAATATTTTTTCCTTTATTACTTCCCTCCCATGTTTTCTTGTACCTTAGTGATGCACATGCCAGACAAGTGAGCTGCTGCCTAGCCATGTCTTCAGCCCCCTCCTCTCCAGCTCTCAATCTTTTCTGTGGGCTTGCCTCACCTCTCAGGGTGTGTCTCCAGGTGCACCCCACCATTCAGTCCTTTGTCCTCCAGTATCTCCATCTAAGTGTTTGCGTTAGTCATTTTAATGCCTAAAGATAGGACTCTGCCGTTATCTCTCCCTTAGAGATCTTCCTTAAACTCAAGGTCCAAGTATATAGTTGTCTACTGAACCTATCAACTTGGACCCTTACTAGGTATCTCTAACAATGGGTGAACAACTGAAATCCTCCTCTTTCTCTCAGAGGGAGCTCTGCTTGCAATTCCTTCCATCTCTCAGGAAATGTCACTGACTCTCAGCTGTTCAAGACCAAAAACTGGGATCGTCCATTTCCCTCATACTGACATCAGCAAGTCTTGTTAGTTTGGGCTTTCAAAATATAGCCCACATTTACCTAACCATTTCTTCCTTTTTCCATGGCTAACCTAGTACACATTACTTTCAATGGCTCTAATGTTGAATGCCTTGAATTCCAACACTCCGTAGGCAGAGGCAAATGGATCTCTGTGAGTTTAAGGCCAGCCCGATCTACAGAAAGAATCCCAGGCTACCCAAGGCAACATACTGAGACCCAGTCTCAAAACAAAAGAAAACAACCAAAACAAACAGACTGCTTTTATCCTTCCTGACAAACACTGATGCCCTTTAACTAACACACTTGTTTCTAGTCTTGTGCAAACCAAGTCTTTAATCGTGACATGATCCTATACAGAACAGTACACCAGACCACACAAATCCTCTGCTTTGTGTGACTATTCCAACGTCTCTTACTATGCCTAGGATAAAAATTTCAGTTCCTTGTCATGTCCTACCTAGTCCTATCTGCCAGCTTCTCCGGCTTCAACTCTGGCCACCCTCCCTTATGTAACTGGCTTGTCCAGCCACACATGAGAAGCCCATATCAGCACCTGAGCCTCTGTACTTACTTTTCCCTTGGTCTGGACAAATATCCGAATGGCTTGTACCTTTACTTTGTGAGTCTCTCCTCAAATGATCATGTTCTTGAAAAGGACTTCCCTGGCCACTGTGTGTGAAATGCGTCTTCTATCATTGCCTACCTCTACTTCCTGCTAACCTGACTTCCTGCTATGTATGTGCTCTCTTCCCTCTAAACATATAGATGGGGACTTAGTTCCATTCACTGTCATAAGGCTGGTACTTTGGACAGTAGCTAGCATACAAATAGATATACAACATAAAATGTTGAAATAATGCTAAAACATTGGTTCTGGGTCCGGATCAATTGTTTCTTTCCAATTGTTAGTGTTTACTGCAAGAGCAATAAACTCCTTCTGGTAAGGAGAAATAAAACAGCTTTTCTCCTTTTGGCACACAGTCTCACAGAGCTAAAGGAGGCCTTCAGTTCATTGTGTAGCTGAGCAGAGTGAAACTCTTGCTTCTCCTTGCCCCCACCTCCAAAGTGTTTGGATTACAGGTGTGCACCCCCCTGCTCTTCAATAAAAGCACTCTTAAGGATAAGTAGTATATGTTAGTGACAATCTGGTAGCATTCTCTTTCTTGTGGCATGAAGTAGCAGCCTGCTTTGCATTAACATTAAAGTCATTTCAATAGCAATAGATTTCATTTCATATTTTCTTCTTCTTTGTTGGTGCTAGAAATTGAACCAGAGACTCAAACATGCTATGTATCCTACCACTGAGCTTCACTCCCAGACCCAAGTTTTTTTTTTAAAGTTGTGCTTGAAGTTTGAGGGACAGAGCACACATGTGGGTGAACATGCCATTGTGTACAGAAGAGAGGTCAGACAACAAATGTTGTGGAAATGGTCATTTCCTACATTTACATGGGTTCTAGGGATGAAACTTACATCACCAAGATGATTCTGTAAGTGCCTTTACCTGTAAGTGCCTTGCTAAGCGCCTAAAGACCCTATTTCTAAAAGCTCATTCCAAGAGTTACTGCTGATAAGTGAGGTACTGAAAAGAGTCAATGAACCCAACCCAGGGTCTATTTTTAGCAATGTTAAACAAACATTTACACAAGGAGCCATGCCTGTGCAGTGCTGTGGGAAACTCAGTTGATGATTCCTTTACCACAAAAGGAGCACACCAATGCTTTGCCCGTCAATTTCAGCAAAAGTCACATAAGATAATTGTGCAAAAACAAAACGTGAGGCAAACACAGTGAGAATGAGGAATAACAGGCATAGCACCGGGGCTAGCGGGAATGATGACGTCTGCCTGGGTGGGTGGCTTACCTTTTCAGGTAAAAAAGGAGAATTATGATTACCACTGCGACAAAGACTGGAATGATGAGTAACATGGTGGTGTAGAAGGTGGAATTCGGCTCCTTACCTACAGAACAGGAAGCAATCATGGAGACGTGAGAACTAAAAACACTTTTGTGTGTGCAATAAACAGTTCTACTTATGAGTGAGGTCACAGATATTTCTTCCCTATGCCTCCAACCATTTTCTCTCCAAACTCTCTAGTTATCCTGTAATAGTCTGAAAAATGATCCTGCTCTGGTGACTGAGCTTTCTAGATGAGTGAACACCTTAAGGATTGTTTGCAACCAGGGCATCTTAATTTGTTTTAGACTGTATTAAATAAAAAATTTTATATCTACTTACAATGGCTGTCCTTTCCTTACGCTTAAAGATGAATTATCGTATTGTCTCAGTGGCCACTATTGTTTACTTAGGTAAATCCTAACACGTACCATCATTATGATTCTTAAGAGTGCCTCCCCTACTCTGACATGCTTATCTCCGAGCTATGCTATTATTCAATATTATCTCAGCTCTATTCAGGAGATAAGGCTCAGGCAGGCTTAAAATATAGACCTATCTAATTACAAATTTCAGCTTTCTACAGCTAATATGTGGAAGGCAATTAATCTATTTCTACGTTCATATTTCCCACAAGGGCATGGGTGTCTCGAAATCATCATCAGGGCCTAATGCCCTTGTTTTAGGGAGCTCCTAAAATGACCCCAAATGATTCCTGTTCCCTAATGATCATAGTCTTATATAATCCCCCTCCTTGACATGGGATACACTAATTGACTCACTTCTAAGTAAGAGAAATAGCACCAGTGATGGTTTCTTGTTTCCAAGACAGGCGATGATGGGCTATGGTTTTCACAAGGCTGTTCCCTTACATACCCTTTCTGGCTAGGATTGCCCAACTGAGGAAGCAAATTTCAATGTCAGAAATTAGCCCTGTGAAGTGGCCAAATGGGACATGGAACTAAAAATATATTTGTATTAGTTTCCTACTGCAGAACATCATAGATACTTAGGGAAAAAAGTTTTCTCTCATAGTCCTAGGAGTGAGAAGTTGAAAATCAAGATCCTGTCAAGGAAGGCCATGCTCCCTCTGAAGGTTCTAGAAATCTCACACCTTTTCCCAGCTTCTGTTAGCTCCTACAATCTTTGGGATTTCTTGCTTGTAACTACCTTACTCTAGAATCTTCATCTAACCTTCCCCTCTAGTGTTTCTCTATGTAATCTTTTCTTTCCCCCCCTTTGGTACACCCAGAAGTGGACTCTCTATCCTCAATCAAGCCTTTGCCTTAGATGAGATTACAGTACCACTTACACCCCTGATGCAATCTTGGGAAGCATCTACATAAACCCTGCTATTCTCCTTACCTGGAGAAACTAGGAGATGGTAGGTGTCTGCTATTTTAAGCTGTTAAACTTTGGTTAACTTGCTTGTTTCTCTGTAATTTCTCTGTAGCCTTGAGAGTCTTAAGGCTGGTCCACCATGCAGCCAGGGCTGGCCTTAAAACTTATGCCAACTGTCCTGGCTCAATCTTTTAAGTATTAGAATTACAGGTATTAGCCACCATTCCTAGATACTGTGCTGGTGTGCTTTGCTGTGCAAAAACAGATAAATAATGCAAACTTGCCTGAAACACAGCTTATTCAGTCTCTTGATGAATATGGAATTATATTACTCAAAAAAACCATTTCTGACTATTTTTAACAGCTGTTCAGTCTTATGTTGATTCTATATTGCCCCCAGTGGCCACCAGAAGAAAAGCAAATTTCCTCTTCTACCCAGCAATGCTTTAAATATAAGAACTCAACAGTTAAGCCTTCTCAACGTAACTTCATATATGGTTCCTTATCAATTTTGAGGTTCTTCCATATACTCATTAGCCCTTTGCCTTTCAGGACAGACGCCAGTCAGCCATTGCATCTCCTATGATATGATGCTCCACTTACAAATCGAGAAAGGGGCTGCCACATATTTTGTGTGTTTACACGTGCAAGTGAAAATGTTCGTGTATGTACAAACCAGAGTTAAAGTTAGATGCCTTTCTACCATTTTTGTTGTTGCTGTTGTTTGTTTTTGGTTTTCTGAGACAGGGTTTTTCTGTGTAGCTCCGGCAGTCCTGAAACTCGCTCTGTAGACTAGGCTGGCCTCTAACAGAGAGATCTGTCTGCCTATGCCTCCTAAGTGCTGGGAATAAAGATGTGTGCCACCACCCAGCTTTATTTTTTTTTAACTTTTATACCCAACCCTGAAACACCATCTTAACTTGTGAGCTGTACCAGCACTGCTATCCAATACGGCACATATACTTTCTCTGGCCCCCACTCCACAACTCAAACAAGTATCTCCCATCCTTTATTTTGAGCATGGCTTGCTCAGGGTAGCCACTACCTTCCTTTTCAAACCTACATTCAGGCTTATCTCTATTAAATACCACTAAGCTCACTGCTAGTCTCCCGAGGCCATTAATCAGCATACAGGACAGGCCTTTGGCACGAGTCAACTTGAAAATTTGATGATGCCTGCTTTCTGTGTTTTTCTTTGCCTTGCTGATAAAGATGGGGATGGAGCAGAGGTGAGGAGAACACCCCGTGGCACTGTACGTGGTCTATTAACCCTACCCGAGTTGACAACAATTAAATGGAAAAGAAATGTTTATTTTAAATACTCTCTGGCACCGAAAAAGAATGGTAGCCACTTTCCCAATCTATTTTATGTTTCAACTTAATTTCCAGCCATCACTGTTTTACGCCGAAATGACACTGTACTCTCTTACCTATACTCAGCGCTTCGCTCCAATTACTCCACAGGTCGTTGTCATCAAAGCATAACTTGTTTGTTTTGACTCTTACTCTGACTGTGTAGACAGTGTTGGCAAGAACACCGGGAGATATGAAACAACTTGCACCCTTAGATATAAAATGTACAAAAAAATATTACCAGCTTATTCCCTTTAACTCTACCGTTGATTTATAACATAATTATTGGCCAAATTCTGTGTGGGATTAAGACTTGGATTACAATTCCATTGACTTTGACTCCCCCAAAGCATTTGCAATAGCCTACAGAACAAAATGGTTGGACTTTCACCACACCAAGCATTTCAAATTTCACTGTGCCTGACCTGTCCCACCTCTAGTTATCAGTGTTCAAGCCCAAATAGTCAAAGCTGAATTGACTGACCTCCATGTTTCTATCAAATTCAGAATTCTGGCATTTGTCCTCTTCAACCTTGGAAAAAAAAGTTCGAAATTTTCTTAAAAAGGGTTTATGTCTCTAGTCATTTCTAACAAGTTTTCCTTGCATCCTATTAAAAGACCATATGGACTGAAGAGATGGCTTAGCAGCTAAGAGCACATGATGCTCTCCCAGAGGACCACAGTTTGATTCCAAGCAGCCATGTCAGGCCAGTCACAACCACCTGTAACTCCAATTCTAGGAACTAACATAGAAATTTGAGTTTTTTCAAAAATAGTAAAAACAAAAAAATTAATCAAGCAAAAAAATGTGCTTAGTCTTAATAGTCAAACTTCTGTCAAAGAAATAGGTTTTTTTTTGTTGTTTTAGTTTTAGTTTGTGTGCACTGATGTTTTGCCTGCATGTGTGTCTGCGAGAGGATGTTGTACCCCATGCAACTGGAGTTACAGACAGTTGTGAGCTGTGGTGTTGGGAACTGAATCTTTGGAATCGTCTTTTAGAAGAATAGCTAGTGCTGTTAACCACTGAGCTTGCTCTCCAGCCCTTAAGCAAAAATCTTAATCCCAAGTTTGTGTCTTTAACTACTGGAGACCACTTTAATTCACCTCTTAATAGTAGTAACTACCATTTTTCAACTGTCTAGAATTTACTACAAAGATATTTCTCTAAGGACTTCTGATGTAGTAGCTCATAATAATCCATGAAATTAGTATTATTGGAACACACATTTTTGAGAAACTAAGGCTAAAGAAACATTAAGTAACTTTCACACAGCTTCTAAGTCAGTGTGACCTCAAAGGTTAGTCTCTGTATCTTCAACTTGGACTAAAATTATTTAATAAATCGTCATTAAGTAAGGGCTAGGTCTATAGCTCAGCGATAGAACATTTGCCTAGCATGCTTGAGGCGTTAGGTTCAAGCCCTAGTAGTTAAAAGACACTACAGTCTTGTTGAATTAAGTTATATAAATGTCACACACAATATAATTATATATACTATATTATAATATACAATATATAATAAAATATGTAGTATATAATAATATATTTATGTTATACAAATATTGTAGTACATGTATTATATAGATAACATATTATAATATCATATTATACATATATAACATACAGTATCTATTATATAATGTTTACATATATATAAAACTTCTGAACTAAAGAAAGCACATACACCAGGGATGTAACATACATAAATTAGACTATATTCTACTTGGAATTGCTCTGTTTATGTGTTTGAGTTTAATTCTTTCTTTTTTTTAATATGTATTTATTTATTTATTATATTTTATTGAAGTACACTGTCACTGTCTTCAGACACACCAGAAGAGGGCATCGGATCTCTTTACAGATGGTTGTGAGCCACCATGTGGTTGCTGGGAATTGAACTCAGGACCTCTGGAAGAGCAGTCGGTGCTCTTAACCGCTGAGCCATCTCTCCAGCCCTAATTCTTTCTTTAAACAGATGTTCACCAGCTGCTTCCTTGCTAAATGTCACCAGTTCTTTGTGTGCTAATTCTGAGCTTTGCTGACTAGACCCTTCTTTTTCTTTCTGAAAGACTACTTGAGGAGTTGTTTGTTGGAATTGCAGTTTGGGTGATGGGTAAACTGGATCATGAACTTGTCCTATCACACTGGGGTATAGTCAGAAGGAGCTTAGAACAGAATTGCAAATAAGGTAGGAATTGTTTTCTTATACCCCACCCCTTCCCTGACAACTGCCTACTTGTGCTCTGTGTCTTTGTTTTCCTTCTCTCAACTGTATTAGCAGCTGCTGATCCATACATAAGGATTTACAGTGGAACAAGATCAAATCACAATGATTTGCTGACTTTGGCATTTGTATATTTGGAAAATGGTTCAGGAAAGAAGAGACATCAGGCTGCAGCTTGATCTCTCAACTGGCACTTGACACTTGTGATTTCTCAGCAGGCCAGTGGTTCCAGAAATAGGACACGGACGTCACCTGCATGGCCTTTTCTTGTATGAAGGAACTATGGAAACAATAGTCTTTCCTCACCCTGCTGGCCTGTTAGCTCTTTAAAAATGCTGGCGTGGAACATTTAGTGAATGGCACTGAGTTCTAAAATAAGTAGTGGTATGTGGTCGTCTTTGATCTATATTTAAAAGTTCTTTTGACGGGGCAAAAGAGATAGCTCAGCCATTAAGAGCACTGTCTGCTTTTCCTAAGGAGCTGAGTTCAATTCCCAGCAACCTCAGGGTAGCTCACAACTGTTGGTAATTCCAGTTGCAAGGGATCTGATACCCTCGCACAGGCATACATGCAGGCAAAATAAAATATAAAATAAAAATAAGTAAATTGCTTAATCTGTGTGGTGGTTGTATTCAACTTTAATTCCAGCACTCAGGAGGCAAAGACAAAGGCAGGCAGATTCCTGAGTTCAAGGCTAGTCACTACAGAGTGAGTTCCAGAACAACCAGAGCTACACAGAGAAACCCTGTCTCAAACAAAACAAAACAAAACAAAACAAAACCAAGAGACTTTTGCTTGAATCTATTTAGTTTTTATATTATGCACTAGCATTTTGCCTGCATGTATGCAACATGGGGCCCACAAAGGTCAGAAGATGGCATCTAATCACTGCAACTAGAATTATACCCATGTGGGTTCTGAGAACCAAACCCAAGCCTTCCAGAAAACCAGCCAGTGCTCTTAATCACTAAGCCACCCCTCCAGCCCCCTTTGCTTAAATCCTGACTCTTCCTTTTCCCAGAAACATGGCCTTAGGTAAGTACAATTACAGGGATCAAATCACATGACATAATAGATTCTCAGGCTTGGGTTTCTAATTGAGAGATTAGTGATTTCTAAATGTGAGAATTAAGAGAAAATACTTACTAATATACCTACTAAGTAGTTGTTGCTAGTACCAAGAACAGACAAAGCCAACACTAACCAATGCCTGCTGGGTACTTTCAGTGGAGAGAGGAGGCATACGTGTGATCAGGTTTGAAATGGCCGCATAATTGAGGGGCTAAATGAGAAGCAGTACATGTCTCTGCCGTCCACACAGAAGCACCAGGGGAGTGTACAGGTTGGAGTGATCAAAATACTTACTTTGTTTTCAATCTAAACATCCCCCTCTCCCACTCAGACATCATTTCACTTTGCATGGGGACACCATGTTTTCTAATACTAACAATGGCTATACACGAACAGGTTCATCTGCAAACACCCCGAAGGGCTCTGTTCTACTGTGGAGCAGGGCACTCCCTGTGGAGTTCAAGAATGTTAATACTAACTTATTTTACAAAGCATTTTAAGTGTTCCATGATGTGCTAAAACAACTAGACCCAGAAAGTTTAACCATGTGCAAGGTACTGGGTTCCTTTAAAAGAACAATGTAAGGTGCTTTGATATGTAACTTCTAAAGGAACCAGGCAGGTAGTAAATAAAAGTGAGTGGTACAATCTCTGTGGTTTCAAGGCGCCATCTTATGGAAATAGACACCTAGAATGGTCTAATTTTAAATCTGTACCTGAAACAGATTTTAGTTATTGCATTGAGTGTGTGTGTGTGTGTGTGTGTGTGTGTGTGTGTGTGTGTGTGTGTACATGTGTGCTCCTGTACATATAGTCGTATGACTGCTACTGGAACATTTGTAGAGGAAAACTTACAGGCGTTAGTTCTCTCCTTCTACGCATGTGGGTCCCAGAGATCAAACCCTGGTCATCAGGCTTAGCAGCAAACCTCTTTATCCGCTGAGCTACCACACCAGATGACATTACTTCTCCCAATTAAAATGCAGTAAGCAAACAAAATCTGACAAGAATCTATGAAGCTTAAAAGATGAACAATGGGACTGATGCCCTACGGTGACACCATATTCTGGTGAAAGCCCCACGGAGACTTCCAATTTGTATGTTTCTCATTGGTTTTTGGACAGTGGACATGTGTGTGATCCAACAACCTCTGACTATTCCAATTTGACTGCATTGCTTGCCACAGACTCCACAGAAACCTAACAGCCTTTCCTAGGTCTCTCCGCACCTGCATGGTTTTATCTCGGCCTATTGCTTAGACATCTTTCCTGCAATATTTTGACCATACTTGCTCACTCTGTCTTCACAGTCCACATTGCAAGCTCATTTTTAACTCTATGTTTTCTTTTGTTGTTTTAAGCTGCTGTCCCTTCTGATGTGAGTTCCCCATATAGTTCCTGCTCTTTTTGTTTTAGAGTAGATTTTTTTAATTGGATATTTTTTATTTACATTTCAAATGTTATCCCCTCTCCCGGTTTCCCATCCACGAACCCTTCTTGTATGAAGGTGTTTCCCCATGCAACCACCCACACCTTCCCACCTCCCCACCCCACACTGACATTCCCCTACACTGGGGAGGGGGGGTAACCTTGGCAGGAACAAGGGTTTCTCCTCCCATTGGTGCTCAACAAGGCATTCTTTTCTCATCTCAAATGTAATTATTTCATATGACTTCCCTTCTAGTCATTCTGCTTACTCATTTGATGTTTGTCATAATACGCACTGAGAATTCAGTTTACACTTACCTGTTTTCTAATTGTCAATCTTTGTGAAGAAAAAAAAAAGAAAGAGAAACATGTTTGTCAGCTGTCACTGCCTAATAGCTGTAGCCGTAGTGAGTGAAAGTGTCTACGACATGGAAAACAACAAACCCTCTAGCCTATTGGCCTATAAACCATCAAAACTTGCAACATACCATATTTTTTTTAAAAAAAGTATCATTATCTCTCACAAATGTTAAGAGCTACTCCTCCTCCTCATGATTTTACTGCAAGAAATTCAAATGAAAGAAACTAATCCAAGAAAAACTATGGTCTAACAAAACTTACCTCTAAAGAGTTAGAATTATAGCTGTCAGTTTGAGTGCTATTGACTTCTACTTCATAAGACAAACATCTGCTACTGAAATTCTGTGGGTTCTTCCACTGCACGAATAAGGCACCATTTTTGAGGAAAAGATGTTTAATATGTGGAGGACCGGGTTTCACTGAAAGATAGAAGAAAGCAAATTAGTTTCTACATGTTTATTTAATTACATGTATATAAGATGTGATTATATATGTAAACTCGATAATGAAGGTTCACAAAGTTAAATCAAAATAGGGCTGATGGCTTTTAATGGCTTCACATGATCTGATATAGAGTTTGAGAATTTCTGATTAGCCATAATTAGCAGAGGAAGTGTATTTCAATCTGCCCAGTAAAATGGATTTCAGGAGAGTCTTTGGGGTTATCTAGTAAATGACATGAACTCTGATCTGAGTATAGTCAGAAAGTGATTCAGGTAGAATCGGGGCATCTAGCTGCCACCCAGAGAAAAAAGAAGAGGCTTTCTTAGATCCAGATGTGCTTCCTCCACATGGGCAACAAAATCCGAGGCATAAAAGGTTTCTGTAGCTCTCCCTCACCAATGCTAATCCAAGACCCCAATTTTAAAAGTACCCTGGCCTCTATTACAAGCCATACCATAGCTGCGCTTTAAGAACATTATATTAAGTGAAACAAGCCAGTCTAAAACCATGTTGTGCTTCTACTCATGTGAAATGCTACAGAAGCTATAGTCAAAGAAACAAAATCCAAAAAGGTACTGCCAAGTACTTTAGGGAAGCCAAGTTAATGTTTACTATGGAACTAGGTAGAACTTCACTTTTGCATGATGAAAAACTCATAGATGCCAGGTGGTGGTGACACACACCTTTAATCCCAGCACTCAGCGGGCAGAGGCAGACAGATCTCTGACTTGGAGGCCAGCACGGTCTACAGAATGAGTTGCAGTCCAGCCAGAAATACAGAGAACCTTCTCTCACAAAAACAAACAACAAAAAAAAGAAAGAAAAAAGAGAAAGATTTGCAGAGGTCTGCTGTACAACAGTATGAAAATACTTAACACCAACCCCAATTAAGGATAAAATATGTTTGAAAGTAGTAGCCGGGTCAGTTTTCTTTAGCAGAGGTAAACAATACTTAAGAACAAGGAACAGAAGATAATGGGCAATTAACAGAAAACAGGTAGAGGTCATCTTCTTGTCACGAAGAAGTATTGTTTATATATCACCATTAATCCCAGAAAGAATAGTAATAATAAACCCTAAAACCCTACGCTATGATAGTTTGCCAGCCAAGCAACAGGAAAATGAAGGGCTTTGCTTCAGCCAATTCCATGTGATAAACTATCCTGATATCATTCTCTTGGCCTACAAGCAAGGCTGCTTTTGGTCCCCCGATACAGTTGACTTCCAAGACTATCTGGGGGGAATGATAAGCAGTGTTCTGCTTACAGATTTAGAAATGTCTTTGTCAACCGATACCTCTTTTTTTTTCTATAAATCATCCACGTCACTTGGCATTTAGTCAGAATCTGAGCTGCCTGGTAGGTTACTGCAACAAGCAAACTGATGTACTGACATTATTTTTACAAAATTGTTTTAGATACCTCATGTACTTTGGCTCTGATGAGATGAGGTCAAGGGGGACTTTAGATACACTTCATTTTATAAATAAGGAAACACTCAAAAAAGAGTCTATATGCACTGACAAGAGGACGTACTAGATCCTCAACATGATCTTTGTTCTTCAAGTTGAAGCCTTTTGCTGGTTAAATGTTTGTCAACTTCACACAAACTGGAGTCACCTGGGAAGAGGGAACTCAATGGAGGAAGTGTGTCTATCAGACAGACCTGCGAGCATGTCCGTAGAGCACTTTGTTGATTAATGATTGATGTGGGAGGACCCAGCTCACTGTGAGCAGTGCCACCTCTGAGTAGGCTGAGCAGGCCATAGGGAGAAAGCCAGTAATCAGCCTTCATTTACAGTCCCTGCTTCAGTTCCTCCCTTTAGGTTCCTGCCTTGAGTTTCCTTTAGTGATGGGCTGTGGCATGGAAATGTAAAGAAAAATAAATCCTTTCTTCCCCAAGTTGTTTTTGACACGTTGTGTTTGATTAAAGGAACAGAGAAGCAAACTAATACTGGCCCCTAACAAACCAACACTTAGACAATCCAGTCAAATATGGCTGTCCTAGATGTCATGGCTGACAATATATGTACCACATCGAGTTCAATATTGTGGATATGGTGGTGAGAATATAGTTCCATAATAGAGCATAGTTTAGCATTCACAGAGTCCTAAATTCAGTCATCAGTATTATTACTAGAAGAATGCTAGCAAAAATCCTGGGGAGATTAGATCCCATCAAAGTTTTTCTAGCCAAAAGGTTATTCAGGGACTATATGATCAGATGAGCATCTCCTCCAGAGTATCAAAGTGAAAAGAGATCTTCTAGGGAGACAGCCCAGGTTGCAATCTTGGCTGTATAACTGATTGTCCTGTAAGTCAACAAGAAGACTGCATGCAGTACTCATGTTCCAGAAGCACCACTTACAAGCTTGCTTCTTAAAGCCTCTATCAAAACAGCTTATGCAAATGCAGTCTCTTGGTTTGGGAAGATCTTAGGACTAAAAATAATTATCTTCAACTATTTGTTTTAATGATTCAAAAGTCGGGACAACCTTGTATTCATACTGTCCAAGTGGGCTTTGGAAACTTACCATTGGAAGTGAAGGACACTATTTTGTAGGATGGCCTAATTTTCCCAGCATTATCCTTGACCATTATCTGAATGTTATGATGTTCATAATTAGATTCCACTTTAGTCAATTTAAAGGAACAACCAATGTGTTGACCTTCTCTGTGGATGTTTTCACATTGAAGACTTTTCCCCAGGCTGCTGTACCTACAAGATAAAATGAGACAACACTCTATTACTTTGAAAAAGGTCAAGAGGCAAGGGTAGTCATTTTTAACGGCTGAAAGAAATGTCCACGAAATGAAATACCTTAAAGCAAGGCATGCTAGCTGTTTTTAAAAGCCCATTTTCTAGTGTGCCTCATTTCATATTCTAGAGGAAAAGACCATCCTTTGTTGATGGGTATTAGTATTCACCATAGCCATGAACACTGGAATCCTGACCTGCCTCTTCTGCATGAGGGAGGAAGTTCTGAAGCCAGGATGAGAAGTTTTCCACCTTCTGAAAACGCATATATACTCAATTCCTGTGGTTCCCCTGCGCTCTGCTATGCCTATTCTTTCTTTGCCTTCTCAGTTTGTTTTCTTCCTTCCTCCCTGCTCTCAGGGGTGGAAGAGTCACTGACATCCTTCTCTACTTGTGTTTTGTGTGTGTATGTATATATCCATGTGTGTGGGAGCAGATATGGATGCAGGCAAGAAGGGAATATTAGGTATTTTTCTCAAATGCTCTCCACTTCCTGAGATAGGGTCTCTCACTGAACTAGGAGTTTTGGTTACATTGCCTGATCAGCCCCATGAATCCTTCCATCTCCTCCACCCTAGTATTAAGATTAAAGGCATATACCACTGCACCCAGCTTTTTAAAAAAAATCTGGATGCTAAGTATCTGAGTGCAAACCTTCATGCTTACAAGGTAAGGAGTGTGCTAATGAAGCCTCCCCTTCTCTATTTCCAATTCCCTTGTCCACTCATTCTCAGTTTGTCACCCCATCCTCCGACTTTGGTTTGAATTCTGGGGAACACCTAAACCTGACCATTTACCTCAGAATTCTTCCCAGAGATTTCCTCTGCAGATAAGTGTCTCACTGTGTAGGTCTGGCTGCCTTGGAAATCACTCTGTATACCAGAGTGGCCTGGAAATGACAGAGATTGACCTGCCTCTGCCTCCTGAGTGCTGGGATTAAAGGTATCTGCCACCATGCTGTACATCCTGGATTTCTAACTATCCCATTTGAGTGTTTCATTCTCCCCTCTTGCCTCAGAGTCATTGTCTGTAGCGCCCCCCCCACCCCACACACACAGATCTACCACTCAGAGCTCATTTTCTCTACGGTCCTTAGATACTTTGAAATGACCTCCCCTCCCCCTTTCTATTTTATGATCAAATTCTGTTTGCTATATTTGCTTAGAGCCTTATCTTCTGTGATATTCCCACTGGCCACCTCTCAAATTCATGACCTCACTGTTGCAGACTTCATATTTGACCTCCATGGCCTTCATTTTTAATGTCCTCCCATTACTGCCAGATCAACATTCATCAAAATTCATTGAACTGCTAGACGGGAGCTGTTCAGGTCATGCTCCTTCCAATACCAAAATACCCTGTTGGGATACACAATGGCTTTCTAAGTATTCCCTCTACCATCTGGCTTTCATAATTGGTACTGCTGGCACCCTAAATCTAATTTCACTTTTATACACACCTTCCCCAGTGGACATGAGCACCTAGCCAATGAATAGTATTTATTATATTACATTCCTCTCTCTCTCTCTCTCTCTCTCTCTCTCTCTCTCTCTCTCTCTCTCTCTCTCTCTCTCTCCCCCCTCCCTCTCTCTCCCTCCCTCCAAGACCCTATCTCCCTGTCCATCTCCCTTTTTCTTCTCTCATATCAGTTATCAGAGACTTCTGTTTTTTAGAAACTAGTAAAAGACAGTGTCAAGTCTTACATCATCTCCCACAATTGGAATTGTGCAGATTCTGCAGAAAAGGAAGACATTTTAAACAAAGAACAGAGAATCCCAAACCCTTGACCTGTAACCTCAAAATTATCTGTAGTTTTTCCTGAGCTCAGGAATCAGAACTCTGACAGAAATGCACATCCTGCTGAAAATCAGGTTTTTTAAAAATGAAAATGTAATATATTTATTCCTGAAAACACTACAAAGAAGTGCTCTGCTACAGAAAATGTCTTTCAAGAGACAGTTCGTTTCTTTGTGTTGTTGTTTTTTTAGACACAAGGTCTTCAAGACTAGACTGTCCTCAATCTCACTATGTAGTCAAAGATAAATTGAACTCCTGGCATCCTCCACCCTCCACCTCCAAATTGCTGGGATGAGAAGCCTGTGCCGTCAATGATCATTTAACAGCACAAAACCTTTCCTCTTAATCGTAAGTCTCTATGGATCATAAAAGCAAATTTTTAAAAATTAAGTTGCTGTCATGAGTATTTGGGGGATTAGACAGTCCTGGAATGTTTCTACCCAAAACAGAAACTAAAGCTACTAATGACATTTTTCTTACATAACAAAACAAAAAGCTTGTGATTAATGTGCCTTTGAAAAGACAATGAAAGGAACGTCTGCCATGCACAGTCTTTTAGGTTCATCTTTCGCTTGTCTCTTTGACAGTTCATAGATACTCATGGACCCTGAAGATGACTGATGTGGGGGTTAGGGAAGCCCTTAAATTCACTGGAGCTTTTCAGGTCAGGCCCCTTCCAAAGCAAATACCCTGCTGGGACACAAGTCACTGTCTGGGTTTGCAAGCAATGATTTCAAATTCAAAAAACAACTCCCTATTTTCTGGCTGGGGATTAGGGTAAACATTTTGGCATTTTGCACAATGTGATAAGCCATCCTTGGTGTTTGCTAGTCAATGCCACATCTGGATTCCCCTGACTTTGGGGTTCTCATTGAAAAAGGGAAAAGGAAGAATGAGCTGGATGCCCATTCCATGTGGTGGAAGATGAGAGCAGCACTGGGTGCTGACATTACCTGCAAGGGAATACAAAAAACTAACAAATACCAGCATCTACAGATGTCACATACTGCCATACTGACCACGAGTCACCTTCCCAAACACTTCATATAACAGCCCTCAACAATCTTCAGAAGTAAGTATTATCACTATCCCCACTTTGCAGATGATAAATCCAAGGCTTAGAGATAATGAAGGCTCATTTCTAGTACAGATTTGAACACACACAGTGTGGCACTAGAATGAAGAATTTGTGGGATAGTAAAAAGAGAAGCCATGGGACAACACTTACCAAAGAAAGGTACCATCCAGGTAAAGTCACCTGTGACCTCTGGAACTGGCTAGTGAGACTGAGTCCCTGAGATTTTAATTTCATTTAAATTAAACTGCAAACTGTCTGTGGTGGTTTGAATGAGAATGGTCCCCACAAGCTAATATATTTGAATGCTTGGTCCCCAGTTTTTCAGATACTTTGAGAAGGGCCTTGTTGGAGGAGGTGTGTCCCTGGGAGTGGACTTTGAGGCTTCAAAAACTCCAACCATTCCCAGTAACCATTTTTTCTGTCTCATAGTCATGGATCAATATGTGAGTTCTCAGCAACTCTTCTAGCACAAAGCCTGTCTGCCTGCTGCCATGCCCCCCATCATGATAGTCATGGACTCCAACCCTCTGGAGCTGTTAACCTCACAATTAAACACTTTATTTTCTAAAAATATTTTCTAAAGTCTTGGTCATGGAGTCTTAGCCCAGCAGTAGAAAAGTAACTGAGAAACGGTCATACAGTCAACATCTCCTGTTTATATTATAGAAAGAACTTCTGCCAAACGGCCAGCTCTGGAAATATTTTAATAAAGAAGTAGGATCTTTGATACATGACCCTTGGGTGCCAATGAACCACCAATTTCCAGATCACTTCTTGAGCCATGTCCAATTGGAGATTTTGCCCTACCAAAAGGTATCTACATGAGTCGGAATGCCAACTAAAACACTGTCTGCTGTCAACCCTGACAAGAGCCTGCATCACCCCAGAGAAGAATGCTTTTCTAAGTTAATCCCAAGGGGACATTGTTTGAATGGTTTGAATTGAAATTTGGTTTATGCTAGTATATCTGCAGGGAATGAGGCCCTTCCCTATTTTTCTCTTCTTTTACTAGATCTTTAAGGACTACTGCACCCCAACTATAAGAGCTGGATCGCTTTCCTTCATAGTCTGTCATGGACTGAGGTAGTCTTTTCTAACGCTCTTTTTAATCCCCTCCTATAGGCACATTTCTAAAGGAATTCCCTGTCTTTCTAATCATAATAATTCTGGGGTTAGTAGCATAATAAACACAGGGACCCTACCAATTCCTGTGGTATCTTTAAACCTGTAATAACAGCTTCCCACAGACTTCACTGTAGCACAGAGCCAGGAGACTCCTAAAGAATTATTCTGTTTGTTCTGTGCTAGCAAGTCTTGGGAGCCAGATGTACTCAATCCTTCTTTGTCGCTCCTGAACTATAGTGATGCTGGGTTGTTTATACTGCTTGGTCCTCACCCTCTCCCTGACTGTTCTCTAGTTTTGGATCCTACTAAGAATTTCACAACTGATTTAATTGAATACCTACCTCATGTGTCAAGAACTGGGGAAAACACAAAACAAAGCCCCTGCTCTCAAAGGAGACTGCCGCCTGGAGAAGGGAACTACTAGTAAGTAAACAGGAAATGACAACACACTGCACAGAGTACGGTGTCATGCACAAGCACTATTGGGGATATGTCTCCGGACTTGAGAAACTCGAAGAAGATTCTCTGAAGAGGAAATTGCATCTGAACTGAGCTGAGGACAAATGAGAGGCACTGGATGAAAGGACAAGGTGTAAGCTATGAGAGAAGGAAAAATGTTCCCACTATTCTGTATAAATATCCCTGTGGAACTACCACAATGTTATGTGTATTGAAGTCAGTGTAAAGAATAGAAATCAATTCAATATAGGATACAAGAGGGGCAAAGGTCCAGAAGGATGAGACAGGCTAGCCAGATGATAGTAAGTGTTGTCTGTTATGTTAAAGAGTATGAATTTGCCATAAAAGTACAAGAGAGCCACAATAGCCTTAAGAAAAGGTAATTCAATAGGTAGCAAGAATGAGCAAGTAAAATTCCAAAACTTCCAATGAGAACTTTTACATGGGGATGGGGGTTTGGATAAACCCAAACCTCCAGAGTAGACCACACAACCTTAGTACGGTACCACCTGGCTTTACCTGTTCTGTGTCTCAAACTTATCAGGCTGAGCCTCTCACCCAAGGGAGAACAGAGTGACTGCAACTCCCAGAACACTTAGGAGGGCTTTCATTCGACAAATCATGTAATTTGAGGAGACTGACCTGCCAAGCCTGGTTTATATAAATGCACTGTATATGGATATGTTGAACTATCACAAGGCAGCCTATAAATATGCATAATTTCTATGTATCATCTAAAAATAAATTTAAACGAAAAATGGGTATTTTGCCCTCTGTCTACAATCTGCCTATGAATGATTTATTACAGTACAAATATTTTCCATGATGTCATCCCATAAAATGGTTACTGCAGGATGCCTTATTTTTCTTTTTGTAAAGTCTTATGAATGTTCGGCAAGTGCTCTACCACTGAGCCACAGCCACAACTTGACATTCTAGGGCATTTATCTTCAGAAGTTCTAGAGAGGGTCCCAGACATGTCTTTCTCTCAGAACGGTTGTTTAGAGGGCAGACTCCCAAGAGTATTCTCCCTTCTCCATTCAGCTGTCACAGTGCCTCAATATCCTTGCCCTAGTTAGATTGGTTTGTTGGCCAATTTTCCGTAAACCTAGACACATCTGGAAAGAGAGAATCTCAATGAGGAATTGCTTCCATCAGATTGGTTTGTGGGAATCTGTAAGGCACTTTCTCCATTAATGACTGGTATGGAAAGAGCCCAGCCCATTGTGGATGATACCACCCCTGGGCATGTGGTCCTGGGCTATGTAAGAAAGCAAACTGAATATGTCAGGGGGAGCAAGCAAGTAAGCAGCACTCTTCCATGGCCTCTACTTCAGTCCCTGCCTTCAGGTCGCTGCTTAAGTTCCAGCCTTGACTTTCCTCTAACATGGATTCTAAACTGTAGGTTGAAATAAACCCTTTCATCCCTTAGCTGCTTTTTGTCATTTTTATATGGAAATAGAGACCCAGACTAATACAATCATCACATCTGATAAAAGGGATAGAAGAGGCTGGGTACAGCGGGGCTATCAGAGCCCATGACAACTAATTGCACATTTCAAAGACTGGAAGTGAGTTCGAAGGCTGTCAGTACACAGAAATAACAATACTTTAGGAGAGAGACATGGTAATTACCATAATTTGATCACTGCACAAAGTATATATGAACCAAATTACAATACAGTATTCTACAAGTATATAGAAATTTAGTATTTTTAAAAATGATTAAGTATACCCATGAAGTCTCCAGGGTCTTTGTAAAGAGTAAATAGACCTGATTTTTTTTAAAAAAGATCCCAATTTCAACCAGGCATGATGATACAGGAGTACTGCCACAGTTTGAGGCCAGCCCAGGATACACAGTAAGGTCTAGGCCAGCATAAGCTATAGCGTGAGAACCTGTTTCAAAAGCAGAGAAAGGAATGAATTCTTAATTCTTTATATGTATAGAAGTACAGAAATGGCTCTCAGGGGGAATTGTGATGCTTTTTTTAAAAGTCAGTTTTATGTGCTATATGCTGTATATTCCATTTCAGAGACATTCTTGAAATAACAAAACTATGTGGATGGAGGACAGATTAGAATGGTTGCCAGAGGTTAGAGACCTTGAAGAGGGAAATGAGAAACAAGATGGGCTGTAGGAGATGGCTATGACTATGAAAAGGGCAACTGGAGGGAACTTAGCACTGGAGCCATGTGATAAAGCTCCACAGAATGCTACACACAGATACATTTGAAATGACTGTTATGTGACTAAGATTGGAGACTGTACCAATACCGATTTTCTGGTCTTGATATTCCTTTAGAGTTTACCACTGAGAGAAAGGAGTGACAAGAATACTGGGGTCTTCCCCTATACATGTTGCAATATTGTGTGAATGGGCTTTTAAAAATAGGAAGTCTTTTTAAGTAGATGCACCTTCTATTCAACTGTCTATTCTTGTGGTGTTTTGGCATTTTGTTTGTTTTGGTTCTTTTCCCTTTTTTGTTTTGTTTTGTTTGAAGGGTGGAAATTTCTTTATTTTTGTTGTTTACAAATTTCTCATTACATTTATTTATGGGTATTTATTTATTTAGTGAGAGATATACATGTCACAGTGCATGTGAGGACCATAGAACAACCTGCAGAACTTACTATGTAGGCCCCGGAGAGCAAATCCAGAACCCGAGGTTTGGAAGCAAGTGCCTCTCTCTACAGGCTGGGCCATTTCAATGGCTCTTTTATTTTTATTTTTTAGATTAAATTTTAGGTTGCCATAGCAAGCAATGGGGTTAATTATGAATAGCCTATCTACTGCCTTCATAGAAAAGGGTAGGCTGGAGTTGAGTATGTGGCTCAGTGGGAGAACACTTTCCTAGCATTTGCAAGGTGCTTGTGGTTGTTTGTTTATGAGATAGGGTCTCTCTACACTGCTCCGGCTGTTCTGGAGCTTGCTATGTAGACTAGCTGGTATCAAATTCAGACGTCTGCCTGCCTTAGCCTCCCAAGTACTGGATTTAAAGGTATGCACTACCATGCTCCAGCAAAGGCCTGGATTTTTATCCCCACCACCACATATAAAAATAAGCTGTTCAGAGCCAAGCTTGGTGGCTCATGCCTTTAATCCCAGCACTAAGGAGACAGAGACAGGTGGATCTCTGTGAGTTCAAGGTCAGTCTGGCTTAAACAATGAGCCAAGGACAGCCAGGGCTGTTACCAAGAAAAACCCTGTCTTGAATACAACAAATGACTGTTCTTTTTTTTTTTTTTTCCGGGGCTGGGGACCGAACCCAGGACCTTGCGCTTCCTAGGTAAGCGCTCTACCACTGAGCCAAATCCCCAACCCCCCCCCCCCCTTTTTAAAACAAGGTTAAACCGAAGGCTCCCAACACAACCAAATTCAGTGTTCCAGTTAACGTGCTGTGTGTGCAATACATACTCACCAATAGTAAAGAGTATAGTTGGTGTCCGGGCTTGTATTCTTTCCAGGGAGCCAGGAACACTTCATATAGCTCAGGTTGTGCCAAATGCACTGCAGTTCGGTCACAGCAGACTCAGGATCCCCTAGAAGACCCAGGTAAAAGTCCTTGTCATGGAAAAGCGTCAACAACCTAAACCCTAATCTCACACTCATCTCACCAGGAGTTCCCTAGGATGGGGAGAATACAAACATAATCATTCACAGCTTGCTCTCCTCCCTTTTTATAAGGAGAAAGCAGCTTTTGTATCTCTAAAGGAACCTTAGTCTTCTAACTAGAGAGAATGGTTAAAAGTCAAATCATATTTCAACCCTAGGCAATGCCTCCAAAATAACTAACAACCCTGTGTTTTATCATTTTAATATTTATTTTATTCAAATATAATTATATCACTCCCTTTCCCTTTCCTTCCTCCAATACCCCGTATGTCTCCCTCACTTCCTCTCAAACTGACGGCCTCTTTTTCTTTGGTTATTATTGTTAAATATACATATACATGTGTAAGTATATGAACGCAACCAGCTTAGACTGTTTTTGTTGCTTGTGTGCGTATGATTTCAGGGCTGAATACTTGGTACTTGTGTGTGCATATGGGTTATGTGCCTATGAGTACATGTCACTGCAGAAGTCAGAAGAATCCGATACCTGGAGCTGGAGTTACAGATGGCTGTGAGCATCCTAACATGGATACTTGGAACCTAGCTACAGTCCACTGGAAGAAGCAAGCCTTTTGTCAAAACACAATTGACTTTCTTCTCTTCCCATCCAGGGACGTTCTATGGAAACCTAAGCACGACCTAAGATTTAATAGCTGTTGGTTGTCTGCTGTGGTTGTAGGGGGTTCCTCTTCCCAGACCCCTCTTTTCTGACATGGTTTTCTAAGTAGGATGGTCTGGAACTTTTCGTGTAGCATAGACTGGCTCATTCTTCTGAATACTGAGAATAGAGATGTGTATCACCAAGATAGCTGTCTTTATCTTTTGGTAACTCTGCGTTTGCCTGGCTGATTTTAAAAGACTGGCTCAATCTCCTGGGTTCAAAGAATTCTTCTCATCTCTGTGTCACAAATAGATGTAACTACAGGCACATGCCACCATACCTGGCCCAACATCCCCCTGCTGTGACATCTCTCTTGATAAAGATTTCACTTCTCATGTCTCCACACTAATTCAATGCCTATGTTTAAGATGTCAGCCTTTCACTCTCCTGCTCCTTGAAAGAATACTCCACTGGCCCATCACAAACTATTTTGTGTCACAATATAATTGCTTTTCCAAGTATTAAAGTCCTAAAAAAGTACAAATATAACAGGGCAAGCTGGTTTAAATCATCATCTCAGTTGCCTCACAGCCCTAAATTTTATACCTTTAAAGGCATTTAAGTATTTAAAGACATAAAAGTATTTCTTATGTTCTTTCGGTCAAGGCAAAGCAGAGAGGCTTGAAGAACAAGCCACGAACTGCTAAGGTTCGGAAGTTGGAGGTGAAGCCTGGTCCTGCCTACCTAAGAGCTAAGATAATATGAAAAAACAAAAGGTGCCAAGTATTTATCGTAATCCTCTTAATGGTTATAAGAGGTAGATACTCCCCTCTTAGAGATGAGGAATATAGTTGGGGCAATAAACAAATCAAGGTCACACAATTAGTAGCTCAGCAGAGCTCGGATTTAGACTTTAGCAGCTGGTGTCTGGTGGCCTTGCTTTCAATTAATTAATGTAGGCTCCTCCCTGTGCATGAAAGGCAGAAGGACTATCAAAGTGGTACTAGGGGACCATGATCCTCACCACCCAAGAGATTTTCCTTTGACTAGTCATGTACTCAGCTTAGGCCGGCATGATTATTCTCCATATCAAACTCATTTCCATATGTAAAGGATCAGATAGTACTATAGGTTCCCTAAAAGCACAGGGCTAGAAGACCTAAAGCAAATCAATTCATCTTCTTTCTATCATGAAACAGATCAGGGTAACAATGACTTACTCAGTTCAGATAAGTAGGTAAGGAACATATGAGGGAGGAAGGGAGGGGGGCTGTGTGTGTGTGTTCATTTTTCCAATTATAAAAGAAAGCATTCTAACTATGTGGATATCATTATTATTCAAACTCTCTGTGAGCAACTTGAAGTGGCAACATCCTCAAACTTATCAGCATCTAGCAAAAAAGGTCCTGATACTTCTTTGACTCAACAAAACTTTGAGAATGAAATGAACTCATCACCAGTGAGGACACTGAGCAACTTGGTATACTCTTGAACTACCATGGGAGAACATTTGTATCTGTTACCTTCGGGGGGTGAGATGCACTTTTTCACCAAAGGGCTAGGCTTCTCACTTTCATTGGTGCTACACTGGGACCCCACTTGCAGACAGATTTTCTCATTTAGGGGTAATTCCTTTTTACGACGAGTTTCAGGAGCAATTTTCTGAAAGTAGAAATTAAAAAAAGAGAGAGAGAGAGAGAGAGAGAAAGAAAAAGAAAAAAAGTAACTTCTACAGAAAACACACACACATACAAAAAGGTACTTAAATAACAGTCTTAGCAGACCCAAATGTTTAAGAAAACGATCAGTTCTTAAATGGTATACGTGAGTGATGTTGAAGGAGTTGTTCCACTTTTCTGCCATGCCTGTAGACATTCAGTAGTGTCTCAGTCCTGGTTTTGGTTGTTGTACCTTTGAAGCAGAGAAGCAAACCACTGCTGACATTTAATGGATGGAGGCCAGGAATGATAACCGGCATCCTATAATGAACAGGTTTGCCCACCCTTCTCCCAGAAAAAAATTATTAGCCTACTAATAAATTATTAGCCTGCATCAGGCACTAATAGTACTGCCTAGCACTGAAAAACTCTAGTGTAGATAAAGACGAATTCCTACATCTGAAAGTAAAACTCTTACAACATTAAGGCTAACATTAACTTTCTATAAGCAAACTTGAAGGAAGCAACTATTAAAATTCAATCAAGATCAAGGTTAAAATATGCCACATCAAAACTCCAGTCATCACGGAGATCTCTGGAGAAGAGGATCCAAAGGGACACTTTCTTTATTAAGCACTTTTTTTTGTGGTGTCTGAGTAAGTTTCAAGGGTTGCTAAATATATACTTCCACACTTCATCTGGAACACAGATAAAGAAGCTTTGTGGAACCACAGAGGCCCCAGAAATCTCAGATCAGACACCAGAAATCTAAGACTAAATCGCAAATCTGCTTGTTATGACTCAGAACAAAGTTATTGTGGGCCTCTCTAGGAAATTAACATTTCCAGAGGTGACAGGAGTAATTAAGAATGAAGCGGCTTTTAATCAGAGTTTCAAAGACAGCACTTCCTGTTTTGTAATAGTTTCTGACTCAAGTTTCCCATAGTATTTCCTTTCATAATTTCCTGGTGGCCATAAAGAGAGGGAAAACAGTCACGTCGCTTAACCTACCACCTCAAGCAGCAGATGATATTTTACATGCCTGCAGCTGGCTGGGAATGAGGGAAACCCGAGTCGCCTCTGAAACCAAGAAACGAGGATGCTCTCAGGAAGTTACCAACAAACCCATCATGAATATGCTGGAGCCACGATATGCATACAGAAATAGAACACTTCTTTGGCATAATTAAGGTAGTGCTCTGGAAAAGTGGAGTGGGATGACAGAAAAATAGATCTCTTCAAGTAAATTCCTGGCTTGGAGAAAAGAGTTGGTGACTTAACACAGACATAGATGCAGCAAAATGATGCTTATCCTCACGGGGGCCTCCAGCTTGCTATTCATAGCCAAGGGCATTTTCACAAGGAATTCTTGAGTCTTTGCCATGAAACCTAGTTATCACTTAGCTTCCCATATAAGCCTCTGCCTACCAGGATGTAACAGAACAGTGCTGATAGAAGTCTTCCTGGGATGCCTCCTCATTTTACGATTGTTCCTTTAGAAATGAATGTGTGCAGAGGAAAAGAGGTCTCTGACCAAGCCCATGAAACTCAAGACCAACCCTATCAAGAGAGTGATATGGTGGCAGGAAGGCTTCCAATGTTAAGTCTCACCAACGTCCCTACTTTACCCATTACAGGTTGCTAAATAGGCCTTGTTTGCTCACAGATCCTTTGTAGTTCTCATCTAGGACATATG
Organism: Rattus norvegicus; assembly: GCF_021556685.1. Lineage (NCBI taxonomy): Eukaryota > Metazoa > Chordata > Mammalia > Rodentia > Muridae > Rattus > Rattus norvegicus. The sequence continues at coordinate 124,071,295 of NC_141554.1, read as the reverse complement.
TTCACTCTCTGAGGACAGCATAGGAAAATGTACTGGCAAACCTCATAAATCAGGGCGAGGAGTATGTATAACTCAGGGGTACAGTACTTATCTCAAAAGTGTGATGACTCTCTTCAATCCCCAGTATCACAGCTTTTGATGTTTCTTATTTAAAATAACCTTTTTTTTATTTTAAAAAGATGTTTTTTACAGATCATAAATTAGAGTCATGGAGGGGGTGTTTCTCACTACTTTTACTACAATTGCTGCTCCAGTTAGTTTTTTATACTCTCATTTTTAAGTTAATAATTACTTCTGACATAAATTTGAATCTTATCTTCTAGGTATATGCATAATACAACAAATATTTAAAGATAATAATTTAAAAAGTCTCTTTCCATGATGGTGCATGGCAGCAATCCCATTATGTGTGATGTAGAAGCTGAGGAATCAGGAGTTCAAGGCTAGCCTCGGCTACATAATGAGATAGACACCCACCTGAGATCCAAGAGAGCCTGTCTCAAAAACACAATCTACAACTTTGAAGTATGTAATATTAAATTGGTATGAATAAAATAGGAAGCTTGATCATTTGACAAGAAACAAAATTCCTCCCAACAGATCCTGATGAGGTTATGTTTAACTTTCAGCTTTGCTGTATCATTCCACTTGTAGCTGCTATAATGACAGTATTCTTTACCTCTCTGGGAATCTAGCCTTCTTGTAAAATTTATCCAAGCCTAAGGCTGTAATCCTGAATTTCTCAGGCTCCCTGAGAGGAACGCCCAGTTGGCTCCATCATACCTTTTCCTGACTCTTGTTCTCTCCTAGAAGGAATGGGAGCCAGCCTTGGCTTATGTCTCCGTGCATGCTCAGACTGAAGGGCCTTTGATTCATTTACCCAGTGGGACTTCCCTATCTCTTGGTGATGAAAGAAATCTAAAATGCATTGTCAGAGCTGCCTCAGCTCGCCAGATTGGGGAGCTAATGGACAGGATTAAAACAATCATGGAGGGTAACTAGTGATATCAATCTTTTGCTTTCCAAAACTTCTTGGCAGATCTCTCATATCTTGATAACCCTCTCTATGAAAATCGCAAACTGAAGACTTGATCTTATTTAGCAACTGGGCTTCTGCCTAAGCCACCCCCGTTCAATAGGCCTAAGGGTTAGTTACAACCCTAAAGATGATACTGAGGTTACATCCAAAGGACAGGAAGAGGAAGCACTGCTCTTGCCACTCATTTGCAGACTCAGGGAAGTGAAGTCCAGGAAGTCTAGACAATACTACCTTCTTAAAATGCTGGACCCTCCCCAAAACACCTCTCTTATTACATAAAATGAAAGAAGATGTACATTCACCAAAATAATTGAATAAATGTATCAAAAAGAAAGCCAGTCATCCAACACTGCCAGCAACCATTTATTTAAATCAGGTGACCACTTCTAACAGACAAGGTTTATCTTTTTGCCCTGTTATTTTTTTTTTCCAACTGTTAATTTTTTTTTTATTAACTTGAGTATTTCTTATATACATTTCGAGTGTTATTCCCTTTCCCGGTATCCGGGCAAACATCCCCCTCCCCCCTCCCCTTCCTTAGGGGTGTTCCCCTCCCAACCCTCCCCTCATTGCCGCCCTCCCCCCACCAGTCTAGTTCACTGGGGGTTCAGTCTTAGCAGGACCCAGGGCTTCCCCTTCCACTGGTGCTCTTACTAGGATATTCATTGCTACCTATGAGGTCAGAGTCCAGGGTCAGTCCATGTATAGTCTTTAGGTAGTGGCTTAGTCCCTGGAAGCTCTGGTTGCTTGGCATTGTTGTACATATGGGGTCTCGAGCCCCTTCAAGCTCTTCCAGTTCTTTCTCTGATTCCTTCAACGAGGGATCTATTCTCAGTTCAGTGGTTTGCTGCTGGCATTCGCCTCTGTATTTGCTGTATTCTGGCTGTGTCTCTCAGGAGCGATCTACATCCGGCTCCTGTCGGTCTGCACTTCTTTGCTTCATCCATCTTGTTTAATTGGGTGGCTGTATATTATGGGCCACATGTGGGGCAGGCTCTGAATGGGTGTTCCTTCAGTCTCTGTTCTGATCTTTGCCTCTCTCTTCCCTGCCAAGGGTATTCTTGTTCCCCTTTTAAAGAAGGAGTGAAGCATTCACATTTTGATCATCCGTCTTGAGTTTCATTTGTTCTAGGCATCTAGGGTAATTCAAGCATTTGGGCTAATAGCCACTTATCAATGAGTGCATACCATGTATGTCTTTCTGTGATTGGGTTAGCTCACTCAGGATGATATTTTCCAGTTCCAACCATTTGCCTACGAATTTCATAAAGTCGTTGTTTTTGATAGCTGAGTAATATTCCATTTGCCCTGTTATTTTTCTCTGGTAGCAGGAAATGCAAACCTAACCACCACTAACACCTCATCTTTCCACTCTCCCATGGCATTTACTTTTAGACCCCAAAGTCCTTGCATATCTACTACCTGTATACATGTTTCATGAGATGCTAATGTAAAAAATGCTCTAAAAATTGAGTGTCACATTAATCCCAGAACACAGAGCTACAGACAAGAATATAAGAACAAACTCACCAAGAAGAGAACTGGTTATTTACGGGTGCCCAATACATACAGCTATCTAGTATTTTCTATCAGAACAATTAATTATATTCAATCATCAAATAATTAGCAACTATTTTATTTTTTATTTTTTTAAAGATGTATTTATTTAATATATGTGAGTACACTGTCCCTCTCTTCAGACACACCAGAAGAGGACATTGGATCCCACTACAGATGGTTGTGAGCCACCATGTGGTTGCTGGGAATTGAACTCAGGACCTCTGGAAGAGCAGTCAGTGTTCTTAACCACTGAGCCCACTCCAGCCCAGCAACTATTTTCAAATGTTTGATTTTTGTTGAAAGCTGTTTCTATAGTTCTCCCCAGTTGAAATTTGAAAACAACCTAAAATAAAATCCCCACTCCGAAGATTAAAATTTGACTCATTCTTGGCTTTCATCCACAGCGTTTGGTCACTTTACCTGAGTCATGACATGTATTATAGCAAACTTACCTTATCCTGTTGGTCATCAAAATGACTAAAATATCTGAGACTGCAATTTGGACTGGCTCCCTCAGGAGGACTCCATGTCCACACTATTGTGCAGAGATTTTCGACAGAGACACTCAAATTCGTTACAGGTGGCTGAACTTCTGTTCAAATCAAACATAAGACAAACATATATCAGTGCCAGCCAGAATTTTTAATGGTTTATTTAATCCATTCTCCCACCTCCTAGAGGCTAAAACCAACATGCTGAATTAGCGATATCCAACATTTGCTGAGACACAGTGTTACACTTTCCACATGTTAATGATGAAAATCTCCATAGACATCTTTTGTAATAGGGATTACTGTTGGCTTCATTTTAAAAACTGCCATGACTATGTGTGTGTGGTGGTTCACACCTGTAATCTCAGCACTTGGGAGCCATAGGCAATAGGATCATCCAGAGTTTAAGGCCAGCTGGAGCTGCATAGTAAATTCAAGGCCAACTTGAGATATCTCAAAGGGGGGGGGGGTTGTGGGATGGTGGAGAGGAAACCGGGAAGGGGGATATCATTTGAAATGGAAACGAACAAAATAATAATAAAAAAGAAAAGAAAAGAAAAGAAAAAGAACAAACAAAGAGGGGCAATGGAAAGGGAGGGAAAGGAAGAAAAGAGGAAAAACAGGTTGTCAAGGTAACTCACTGGGTAAAGTCACCTGCCCACAAGTCTGGGAACCTCGGTTCAATCCCCAGGGTCTACAAGGTAGAAGGAGGGAACAGACCCTTGAAAGGTGTTTTCTGACTCCTACATACATGAAGTGGCACACACGTGCAAGCAAACACATATAGTACATTTTTAAAATTATATCCGCCAAAGTAATGGAGGCACAAGGAAGTCAGTCACATAACGTCATACTGCATCATCAGTGACAGAGCTGGGATTACAATAATGTGGCTTATGTTTTCAGATAGTTTCTCATGGAGCTCAGACTGGCTCCAAATTCACAGTCTAAGCTGGCCTTATACTCCTGACCTTCTACGTCCAAGTATGCACCACCATGATATATTTCTTTTCTTTCCCTTCCTTTGTGGTTCTATGAATAGAACTTAGAACCTTGAGCATAGGAAGTGTGTCTGTCACTAAGCCACATCTCCATTTCTAAGGTCATATGTTTAGTTAAATATAATATAAAAAAATGACATATTCTTTCCTTAGTATTCACGTGAGGGCTATTCCAGAATCTTATTTGGAAAGCGAAATTTGCAAATGTTCCTGTGTAGCATTTACATATAGTTCATGTACACCCTTCCAGATACTTTAATAGCACATAAATCAGTGTTTATACTATATTGTTTGGAGGAATAATGACTAGAAATACTAAATCACAATATGTTCAGTACAGATGTATTGAATGATTTTTAGATCTTTCTTTTGTTTGAAATCTACAGGCAATTGACCAGCAAACACAGAGCCCATGAATGAGGAACCTATGGATTCTAATTTATTTACTAATTGTTTTGGTGACAGAATCTCTCTATGTAGCCTAGAACTTACTATGACTATGGGGACCAGGCTGGTTTTGAACTTACAGGGACCCACCCACCTTTGCTCCCCAGTGCTAGGACTACAGACTCTTAAAAATTAGCATTCCTAAGATTCTTCCTCCAGGATATTGGGGTTCCTCACACTCAATATCAACTGTTTACCCAGTCGTTTTGTGGCTTTGCAAACCTTGTCTTCAAATGTGCTCTCCTCAGTTGTGCTCGGACTAACGTGTCCTAGTCCTTGTCTCTGTTTGTTTTTTGTTTTCTTTCTAATATAGCTTTTCCAGAGAAGTACTGAGAAGGAGATTTCGCACCCCTGATTCCCCCTGGGATCTGACACTAAGCAGCTGGAATTGGAGAGGGAAAGTAGAGAAACCAAAACAGTATCTCAAACTTTCCTAAGAACTTCTAAAACCAGGGTTATCAAAGTCCCATGGCAGAAACTAGATGGGAGTGTAGGAGCTCTCGGCCTTTCTTTCCAATGTTTCTGCAAACATCGCAAAACAAAGTGTATTAAAGTCATTTAAAAATCTACGCAGACGGGGTTGGGGATTTAGCTCAGTGGTAGAGCACTTGCCTAGCAAGCGCAAGGCCCTGGGTTCGGTTCCCAGCTCCGAAAAAAAGAAAAGAAAAAAAAATCTACGCAGACATGGTAGGCCTGCCTACAATACAAATGGAGACCCTCCATGTCAAAAACAAAACCAAGGCCAACAATAACAAAGATAACAAACTTAAGCAAAAACAACCCTCTAGGAGCTAAGAGTATAACTCAGTGGTAGAATATTTGCCTATACTTTGCCAAGCCCTGAGTTCTAATCTAGCACTGAGAATAATAATAGCTGATGTTATTAACTTGATGAATTAAGAACTATAGTTATAGTGTTTTATCATACCATTACAAACACTCCACCAGCCCCAAACAACAGCCCCATGGACACCATGTAGTTAAGGTTTTCCTAACAGTCAATTTAATACCTCACTACTGTTTTGGTAGTAGCCTTTAAAGCCTTTGGATCTTGATATTCCCTTATTTGCCTGATGCAATGACTGATAAGCTTTTTCCAAAGGCCAATTTGGGGAGAGTACAATCCTGGGCAAGTCAAGGTCTTTAGAAGCAGGAAATTCCTACCCCAATGTCTTAAACTGAGCTAGTAACTTATTATGGTGGCCCATAGATATAATTCCATCATTCTGAATATTGAGGTAGAAGGATCACTGTCGAGTTTGAGGTCAGTCTAAGCTGTGTGGTGAGCTCTATCAATTAGGATTATAGAGAATACAGTATACTTGAGGACTTCCTCACAGTTTCCAGAAATTATTTTATTCTGCAGTTTCCAGAAACCAATTTTAGCAAAAATCACAGATTATCTGGTGTGGTGGTCTGAATGGATTTGGCCTCCATATATTCATGCGTTTGACTGCTTGGTCCATGGGGAGTGGCACTATTAGGAGGTGTTTGAGTAGGTGTAGCCTTATTGGAGGAAGTGTCTCATTGTGTGGGTGGGCTTTGAGGTCTCCTCCTATGCTCAGGCTCTGCCCAGTGCTAAGACAGTCTCCTCCTGGCTGCCTTGAGATCAAGATGTAGAAATCTCAGCTCCTCCAGCACCATGTCTATCTGGAAGTGGCCATGGTTCTTACCATGATGACTATGGCCTAAAACCTCTGAAACCTTAAGCCAGCCCCAGTTAAATGTTTGCCTTTACAAGAGTTGCCTTGGCTATAATGTCTCTTCACAGTAAAAACAAAACAAAACAAAATCTGAAACAAAACAAAACTAAAAAAATAAATAAATAAATAAATAAAAAACCAAAAAAGAAACAAAAATCCCTAACCAAAACTGTTTTAGCAGTTGCTAATATTCTATCCAGTTACCTTCCCCACAAATATTAAAAGACCTAATAATAAAAGCAATTGAACTATTATTATTGTTATTTCTATTAGATTCTAAGTTTTGAGGTAATTTAAAACAATTAAACTCTACCCCATTTTGCTGTTTTTTGTGTTTGTTTTTTTGAATAGCATCTTCTTTTCTTTACCCTGAGTGGATGCTTTATAAATGTTGAGATTTTTCTACTCCCTACATTTTAAAAACTGTACATGGCTGCAGGGTGTACTTGTTGCCGTATAGGAAACATCAGCCTTCCTACCTTGATAGCAATTGTACTGAATCTGCTGAGCTATATTCTCAGCACAAAGGGAACTGCACCCATTTTGAGGCCATTCTGGACTACATTGTGAATTCCAGGCCAGTCTGGGCTAAGAGTTAGATCCTGTCTAAAGTGCACATATATGTGTGCGTGTGCACAGGCACGCGCACACGCGCGCGCGCGCAAACACACACACACACACACACCAGCAGCAGCAGCAGCACCACTCCCACCACTACCAATGATGCTGATCACATACGGGGTGGCAGATTCCAGGCAATACGAAGACATGTCTTAACTAGGCATGGTGTCGCATGCATGTAATCTCAGTACTTGAAAAGCTGAGATGCGGGAAATTTCACAAATTCAAGGCAAGTCTAGATTATAGAATGAATCTTTCTTGGAAAGGAAGAAGAGAGAGAATGAGAAAAGGAAGGAAGAAAGAAGAACTCTTTGCATTTAGAGATCCTAAAGGTGGCTCAAATTTTGTAATTTCTAGATAAAGGAATGGACCAGGAATAGTGCAATTATTTTGAATCAAGATTTGATCAGTTTTAACTTTTCACACAACAGCAGTCATGGAAAGTTGACCCTGGGCTAGCAAATGTGCATATGCTTCTGGAATGGCAGACATGAAGCTTATCAGACTAGGCAAAGGGAACCCTGCCCTCCAAATATATCAGTGATCTGTGTTCTGATCACTGATTACTCTTCTGATAAGTGAGGCAAAGACAGAGGCCATGGTCAAGTTGTCCCATTGACTATCATTTCAAGTCCATCATCTTCTGGCACAAGTGACTTTCAAGAAATTCACATTACTGGCACTCCTTTTCTCCTCCTCATTCCCCCCATTTTTCTTTTTGGAAGCTAGCCATTAAAGAGGCAAGACATTTGAAATGAACTGCAAACATGAGGAAGATCAAGGACAAAGCTTCCAAAAGACCTAAGAGAGCCTCAAATTAGAGACAGTGTCAATAATGAAAATAAACAGACACAGATGATCAAGGAAAAATTCCCAAGTGAATACAAGGAAAGAGTGTCCTCAGGACATAAGAGAACAGCTGCACATACAAAAGTCACAGTGGTTAGGACAACATGCACATGCCCCATGCAAGCTCAAGCCTGGAGATTAGCAGTGGACGTGAAATGCCGCCCCTAGCTGGGGAGCCATTGGCAACTGATAGTTTCTGGCAGAGAGTAGTAGTCTTTAAGAGTGCTGCCCCTGGTGTGCTGCTCACACTCTAGTGGAACACATGCATCCATGAGGGCAGCAGAAATTGGACTTGATGGATTTAAAAAAAAGACATAAAATTAGATGGCTAGGGAAGATGACTAGGTAGGTGTATGGATACTGAAGGAGTTGGGGTAGGGGTGAATACGATCAAAACTAATTACACAAAATTCTCAAGGAATTAATAAAAAGGTGGGAGCCAGCGATTAACTTGCTTTCCAAAGTTACTATTTTCCTTCATTCAAATACTCTATTTTCAATAAGAGCCAATCACAATTCATAAAAGGGAATAATAAAGTATAGGTATTCTTTTCTCTCTCTCCCCTGGCAGTGCTGAGGACAGAACCCATGGCTTTGTTGACATTAGGCAAGCGTTCTATCACTGAGCAGCATCTCAGCAACTATGACCCAGTCAAAGGAAAAACAATCAGGATAAACTGTCCCTGACAAGGGTAAGTGTGCCAGACAAAGATTTTTTTTAATGTCCTAAAGATACTTAAAGAACTAAAGAGAGGTAAATAAAACAGAAACAGTAACAATCTAAAAAGAAACTAAAACCAAATTCTAGAGCTGAAAAATAAAATAAGTGAGCCAGGCACAGTGGCTCTCTCCTGCAATGCAGGCATGCAGAAGGCAGAGGCAGGAGAACCGTCAGGGATCTGAGGTCAGCCTGGGTTACAGAGTGGGCAGTCAGAGCTATGTGAGAGAGATCCCTCCTACAACCCCCCAAAATAGTAATAAAAACAATAACAAGCGGTAGAGCGCTTGCCTAGCAAGTGCAAGGCCCTGGGTTCGGTTCCCAGCTCCGAAAAAAAGAAAAACAAAAAACAAAAAAAAACAATAACAATTGTTAATTAATAATTAATAACAACAATAATAAACAATATTAGGTATTTCAAAATAGATTGGATTAAACAAATAAAATAATCAGCAACTTGAATATAACACAATGAAAACTATTGAGTGAATAACAGAAAAATAAGGCTAAAAAGATATGGAAGAATATGGAAGAAATAAAGAAGAATTGTTTGCAGATATTGTTCCCAAAACTGCAGAAAATTTTCATGCATTGTGTACAGGAGGAAAGGGCACTGGATCGACAGCTGGGAAACCTCTGCATTTTAAAGGATGCCCTTTCCGCTGAGTTATTAAGAAATTTATGATTCAGGGTGGAGACTTCTCCAATCAGAATGGGACAGGTGGAGAAAGTATTTATGGTGAAAAATTTGAAGATGAGAACTTTCATCATAAGCATGACCCGGAGGGTTTGCTGAGCATGGCAAATGCATGCCCCAATACAAATGGTTCTCATTTCTTTATCACCACAGTGAAAACTCCTCATGTGGATGGGAAACATGTGGTATTTGGTCAAGTAATAAAAGGACAAGGTGTGGCAAGGATGCTTGAAAATGTAGAAGTGAATGGTGAAAAACCTGTCAAAATCTGTTATTGCAGAATGTGGAGAATTGAAAGGAGATGGCTGAGGAATGTTCCCCAAAGATGGCTCTGGGGATAGTCATCCAGATTTCCCTGAGGATGCAGACATAGACTTAAAGATTTAGATAAAATTTTATTAATATCTGAAGACTTAAAAAACATTGGAAATACTTTTTTTCAAGTCTAAGAACTGGGAGATGGATATTAAAAAATACGCAAATGTTTTAAGGTATGTGGATAGTTCAAAGGCTGTTACTGAGAAAGCAGATCTATCCAGACTGCAACCCATAGCCTTAAGTTGTGTGCAGCTGAATACTGGTGCTTGTGAATTGAAGATGTCAAATTGGCAGGGGCGATTGACAGTTGCTTGGAGGCTCTTGAAATGGACCCTTCAAATACTAAAGGACTATACCAAAGAGCGCAAGGATGGCAAGGATTAAAAGAATATGATCAAGCATTGGCTGATCTTAAGAAGGTGCATGAGATAGCCCAGGAGATAAAGCTATCCCAGCAGAATTGCTTAAAGCTAAACAAATGATAAAGGCACAGAAAGATAAAAGAAGGCAATGCATGCAAAAATGTTTGCTTAATAATAAAAGACAATGTGTATTACTGTCTACATGAACCCTGATGTGTTTCCCATGATCTTTGTCATTGTTTACATAGCAGTGCTGACATAGGTTCTTTCTTAAAAAAGTGTTACAAAAAAGAAATATGGACCTTAGCTTTGAACTTGTAAATGTGTGTGTTTCATTTGGAGGGTCTACAGAGGATGGAAATCCAGAAAGGACCTATGATACAGAAGAGGAGAAGAACTCTTAAGGCAGGAGGGGATTGTAGAACATATGTGTTATGAAAATAAGTTGGACAGTGGAATAATGGGAGTTAAAGGCTTGAGCAGGGATGGGAGAGATGAGAAAAGAAATAACAAAAACTCAGGATGTATGAGAAAAACACTACAAACCCCACTATTTTGTAAGCTAATTCATATATATATGTATGCATTATGTATATATGAATGTATATCATATATACATATATATGAATACACACCACACCACCACACACACACACACACACACACACACACACACACACACACACACTCACACATACATATAAGGTAAGCAACTCTTCACTGACAGGATTTGAGGACTGCTTCATGGAAAGGAATTTATACTTAGCACAGTAAATCTAGTCAAAAGCCTATGGCTGGGAAGTCATATGCCCTCAGAAGAACCTATTCCTGTTGTTTTGCTAGAACAGTGGTAGAACTGCCTCCTAAATATGAATAAGCGGCAGGGAGGATGGAAGGAATGTGAGAGATGGAGGATGGGAAGGAGAGCTGTGAAATCTTTCCAGACATAGCACAGGCACTGAACTCATACACTCACTGTAGACATGGGGACTCACTACTACAACGGCTACCAGTATAGGACAGAAGTGTGTGATATCCTGAGTTGAATGTATGTTATTGGCAAAGGCACAGCCATGTCACGGACCCTAGCCTCAGACCCAGAGAGAACTGGACAAGCCTTCCCTTCTGATCTATGTGTAGATGTTAATAGTTTGTGCAGAAAATGTCCATCAGACCTTTCACCTGCTAGATATTTGCAGCCTGAAGACTGTACCCCTACAGAGACAGCTACTGAGAGATTGGCTAAACCTGTCTCCTTGATCCACTTGCATACTTTAAACCTTGCCTCCTCGTTTATCTGTATATAATCACCCCACCTCCTTTCTCCTTGTTTAATCTGTATGTAATAACTGCCTCCTTCTTCAGCTGTGTACAACAGCTCCACCTTCCTATTCAATTCTATGTAATAAACACAGTGAGCTTGCTGACATGCTGTGGCTTCTCCACTGGAAAGCCCAGACCACAGATTCTTAGCTTTCTTCCCATGTGTCTATCTGTCTGTCTTTTTTCTTCATTCCCTTACAGTCCAATCAGGTATGCTTCTAGAACTGCACACAGAGGTTACCTATACAATATCAAGCCAGTAAATATTTCTAACATAGGTAGTGGAGTGGTTCATGGGGCTTCACCCCTTGGCAATTGGTGGGTGCTAGTGGAGGAAACGTCATTTTTCTTTAGACTATGGCTGTTGATAGTTTGCCCATGTTCCTGAAGGCACTAACAGGACTTATTGTTTACCATAGGTGTTTGATTTTTTTTTACATTGAAGAAGAATAAATGGACCCCCAGAAACCTGTGGGACACCATCACTGCTCCTATATTTGTATTGGGGGAGGAGTTAAAGAAGGACAGAAAAGGAAAGAAAGAGAATTTTAAGAAATACTGAAGGGCAAGGGAAATGGTTCAGATGCCAAGGCAGGCGTGATTATAATCCTGGCACTGAGGAAATGGAAACAGGCAGATCCCTGGGGCTTACTGTCCAGTCAGCCTAGCCTACTTCACAAGCTACAGACAAGTGAGAAACCCACAGGGAGAAATGCACAGTGCCTGAGGGCTGACTCCCTAAGGCTGAAAAAAGAAGGGGATGGGGAAGGGGAAGAAAAAGGGGAGGGAAAAAGAGAGGGAAGGAGGCTGTGAGGCCTGGTGCATACCTGTCATCCCAGCACCTGGGAAGTAGAAGCAGTTAGATCAGGAGTTCAAGGTTATCTTCAGCTATGTTACCTAAGACGTTTCAAGCCAGCCTGAGCTACATGAGACCCTGTCTTAAAATCCAACTCAGACAAAAAAAATAGTAACTGAAAACTCCCTAGACGGTATGAAAAATGGGATTACACGGGTTGGGGATTTAGCTCAGTGGTAGAGCGCTTGCCTAGCAAGCACAAGGCCCTGGGTTCGGTCCCCAGCTCCGGAAAAAAAAAAGAAAAGAAAAGAAAAGAAAAATGGGATTACAAACAGCCAAGCATAACCTAACTTTATAACTTAAGGGGCTAGAAAAAGAACAGAGCAAATCCAAAGTTAGGAAAATAAGGGAACTTACAAAGAGGATGAGAATAGAGATACATGAAGCAAAAAGTGGGAAAGTAAAGCTGTGTAATAAAAACAGAGGGTTCTTTTAAGGGCAAAGTAATTTGTAAATCTTTACGTAAGTAAAGAAAAGCCTGCACTGACTAAAACCCCAAAATGAAAATGGATATATTACATGGGTATGTTACCACTGGTTCTAAAACATGAAAAACAATTATAAGAAAGAAGTATGAATGACTCAATACTAACAAATTTGATGTTTTACATGAAATGCACGAGTCCCTAGAAACGAAAAATCTACTGAAAGTAAATCACAAAGAAATATACAACCTGAAATCAGTGATGAAAGTTATCTCCTGACACCCCTCTCCCTCCAAAATCTAAGCATGATGGCTTTGTGGGCAAACTGCACCAAGTAGCTACAAAGTGAATGTTATACATTTCCAAACATTTTTCAAAGGCCCTGAGAATGAAAAATACTTCCTTATTTGTTCTTTGAGGCCTGCATTATCGGATCCTAACTACAAACAGATTAGTTGAAGGAAAGAAAACTATAAACCATTATAATCTCAGCTATCAATCTTCGCTAAAATGCGGGCAGGATGATTTCAGTAACCCACCAAAAGGATTGTACACTATGTCCAAGTGGGATTTATTCCTGGAAGGATGATTCAACATATGAGAATTGATCAATATAATATACCACACAACCACAATGAAAGGAGACATCAACATGGCATTATCCCAACTGATGCAGGAAAAAAAAACTGACAAAAATAAGCAACTGCCAGGGTTGGGGATTTAGCTCAGTGGTAGAGCGCTTGCCTAGCAAGCCCAAGGCCCTGGGTTCAGTCCTCAGCTAGGGGGAGGGGGCTAAGCAACTGGATCAAGGGGTGGAGCAGGGAAGAGGCACTGAGTTCAATACTCAGCAGGTGCCTCCACCCAAAGAAATGCCTTCTCATAATAAAACATTCAAGTTTGGGCATGGTAGCACATGCCTGTGTCTTGTCTACTCAGAAGACTGAGGCAGGAAGACTGACTGTTAGAGGTGAGGCTGGGTCATGAGGCAAATTCCAGGCCAGCCTAGGCAACTTAGCAAGACACTGTCGAAATTTGGAAAAAGAAAAAAATTAAATAGGCTGAGAATATCGTGACTGAAGGCTTGCCTTGAATACGTGAGGGCCTGCATACAATCCCCAGCTTTGAAAGAAGACACTGCTGAGAGAGCATGATCCTTATAAACGGAAAGGGGGAAAATGCATCAATAACCTAATGCCCTGGACACCAAGGCTGAAGCATATTCAGAGAACCTGCATGCAGTTAGGTACAATCTAACACAGCCTGTTTTAAGAATGCCTAGGGTTTGTGAGGCCCTGGGTTCAACCCCAAACATAGCAAAGGGCATATGCTCTCTAAAACAGAAAATGCAATCTCCAAATTGTAAGCACATACTAATAAATGTGATTTTGTAATACATGAATAAAAAAAACAATGTCAGATATATACATAAATAAGTGGTGACTATACTTCAATAGTCTCTAGGGGCTTTGGGTGACATCTCATTTATTACACTGTCATCATAAGAACATTAACTGTGGAGCCTAGTTCATATCCCAGCTCTGCAGCTACTCTGTGGCAAGTTACTTAACCTCCCTGTTCCCCAACTTTCTCATCCATAACGTAAGGATAAGCACCGTGACCTGTCGCAAATGTTGATTATAAATACTAAACAAGTTAAGGTAGGTAATGTTTCACACCTGCTATCCCAGCACTCCAGAGGCTGGGGGAGGAAGATTGCCAAGAGTTTAGAGCCAAGCTGGGCTAAGTAACAAATACCAAACCAATGGGGGCTATGTAATAAGAGCTTGTCTCAAAAACACACACACAAAAAGGTTAAGGGTTAAAACAGTTCCTACACAGAGCAAGTTTTATAGAACTAGCTAGCTGCTTTCTTCAGAGACAAAACGGTCAGTTGCGTATGTTTTCTAGGTTCTGAGACATACGCATACTGCTTCTGTCTTGCTTTGGCATCAACTTTCAACCATTTACTGAGAGATGATCACTGACTTCGGACAGAGGAGTGTGGAAGAAGACAAGAGTCAAGTAGATCTAGTTCAACCCTCTGTGTCTGTGTATCACCCATCCCCACAGTCAATGTGAATCCCGGATTAACATCATCAGTAATCATTTTACTGTAAGGTGCTTGGTTTAGCTGATTACTTTTGCTTTCTCTTGTTCAATCTCAGGAGTTGGCAGAGGCATGTAGATTTCGGGAAAAGTGAAAGAAATCGTAAGAGTCATATGTGAGTCATCTGCCTTTTTTTCCTTCGCATGCAGTCATCAACTCCTGCCCCCCTCCACATCTTTCACAATCATCCACAATCACACTAATGTGCTCCCCTAAACTCAACAATATGGGAAGATACCAGTAAGTCATGATCCTACATAGGAGGTATATACATACGGTGCATCTTTACGAATCTGCCAGCCATATATATTGTACTTCACTAAGCCTCACACAGCAATGAATCCCTGTGCCCAGGCAAGACTTCTTGCTTGCTTTTCTTCAGACTGTGCCCTGATCAGGATGTGTAAGCGCAAAGAAAGCTCTTTTGCACAGACTGACTTTACTACTCATTCTGGCAAACCTAGGCTCTTTGACTAAACATTTCCTCATCTTTTCTCCTGCTTAAACCCCAACACACACACACACACACACACACAAACACACACACACACACACACACACACAGACACACACAGAGAGAGAGAGAGAGAGAGAGAGAGAGAGAGAGAGAGAGAGAGAGAGAATCATTTTTCTCCATTCAAATTCTATAATTCCTAATGGTACATCTAAAGTTTGTTTTGTTCTTTCCAGCCTTCAGTTTCCTGTCTTCTGAATGCCAATTGTTTGGAATACATGGTCCAGCCATTATGAAGCCAGTCTCTAATTTATGACTAGTCTTCATATACTTTCATAGATCCCACCTAGTCCCTATATTAGTACATTGGGAGGCACCTACCTAGCTCTTCTGCATGCCAACAGTTCAAGGCTAGCTGTTGTTAAACCATGCCCCATCGTGGGCTATTAAGCCACAGACTAAACTAAACTACTAACTAAACTATAACCCCCTATTGTACCTTGTTTCTCTCCATAGTACTTTATAGGACTGTGTATTTGGAAATACTGTATTTTAACACAGAAAAACAGACACCTTCTGCCAATAGTTTATATTGGCTTCATTCATGGGACAGACCTGTGAAAATACAACTTGAAATAAAAAAGTATAGCACTTAGAAAACTGCTCGAGAGACAGTAGACATGGGCCTTCTAGCTGTTATTAAGCAATGCCACAGTTTAGGTATTGAGCCAAACAAACTAGTAACCTAATCATTTTTAAATCCTCAGCAGGATCAAAACTAGAGAAACACTTAAAATGTTCATAAGGAGCCGTCAACACCCAAACACAGAAATTAGAATTAAAACATTCGATTCAAACCTATAGAACACAATCTTGTCACATAGGGAGGGGATAATGACTAACCCTGAGTCTCACATCCAGTCAATGTCAGAGCCATAAAAACTTAAGCCTCTGAGTAAGTAGAGATAGCAGGCGCTTTTTACAACATAGCACAAATGCAGAATGTCTAGTAGGGTGAAGAGTTTCTGCAGTCTAAGTTAGTGACAAACAAACCAAGTTGGGGTTTGACAGTCTTATTTGGAGAGCCCGTTGTTGTTTCAGGTGTGTGTGGGAAGGAGCCTGCAGGAGGGAGTGTGTTGGAATGACACAGTAAAAATCAGGACATTAATGAGATAAGTGACCTTAGGTAAGTCTGAGGACTGCAGTTTTCCTATAAACTGGAAACCTGGTATCCTCAACTGACCTGGACATACTTCATAGGCAAAGATTATTCTATATACTCTAAAGTTCTAAGTCAACCGTCATGGCCTGGCTCAGAGTAAAACAAACAAGGCAAACACTTGAATAATTATCAGTGTGACTCAGCACTAGAGCACTTAGCTTGCGTGAAGCCCTAGGTACCCTCTCCAGGAACCCAGGAAACAGGGGCAATTATTGACTAACTTAAGCCTCTTTCAGATGTCACTCAACACTAATTTTTCAGCCATTCTGTGCCATTTACAACTGTAACTCCCTACTCTGTCTTGTTTCTCTTCATAGCACTTCAGTGGTATGTGACATACCATATCTTACTTAACACGCAGGAACACAAACCCTATGCCAAGAGTGTAACTAGCTTCATGACTCCAGGACTTGATCCACTTTTTTCTCACCATTAGAGCCCCTAGAAACACTGCTTGTTACAGATAGCCACATATATTTTGTTGACAGAGCATGGGGATTTCCTAATTAACATTTCAGCTTTATTTCAAAACACAGCACACTTGGTAAACATTCGTTAGCAAGTCTGGTGTGTGTGTGTGTGTGTGTGTGTGTGTGTGTGTGTGTGTCTGGTGTGTGTGTGTGTGTGTGTGTGTGTGTGTGTGTAATAATAAAACCTATTTTAAAAGGCCCTGATTGCTACACTTGCCAGGCCTAGTCCATGAGGAAATCATTCACCTTCGATTTTCACAGAAACTCTGCCAAGTTCATTTAGTTAAGAGGTGTTCACAAGCATGAGGGCAATGGTGCAACTTCCCAAACAATGTGCAACTTTTTCGTAAATCTAAGATTATCTTCCACGAAATACTGTTTACTAAAGTTGGAAGAGTTTTGTCCGGATGTGTTCAGGAATTCTCAACGGATTTCTTAATGCCAGAGGAAGCCTTGACCCTGTGTCCTTTTGCTACTAGGACTAAGATCCATCTTTAGAGGCTCCCTTTAACTTCCACCGCTAAAAGTCACACTTCCAAACTGAGCATCTGCGAGGAAGCCCTCTGGAAGTTCCCAGTGCCATCACAAGGTTTCTCGTCCCTTCAGAGGCAAAGCCACTTGTAAGGGTCATTTTGGCAAAAATCTGTTCCCTTCAGTCCCCTTCCTCTAAACGCCAGCCTCCTTGGCTCTTCCCTAGTGCTCAAGGGAAGTGAAATGGCCAGTCTCCGCGTCCGGCTCACCCCCCGCCACAGCGCCTGGGAAATCCCCGGCACCCAGGTCCCTCAAATCCAACGGGATCCGGGAGACTCAACACGAAAAGCTAAGACTAGCGACTTAGCACAGGGCATCGAACGGACGACCACCTCAGCGCGCACCCTGGCCACAGAGATCGAACTCCTGGCGTCCCGCGGGCCCACGTCCCTGCCAAGCCTCGTCCGTCCCACACCCCCCCACCCCCTGGTGGCTGTCACCAGCCGGGGGTCACACTCACCTGTGGCCAGGGCAACTTGGTCCAGGGAGGCGGCAAAAAGCAGCAGCACCAACAGCTCGCCCAGCCACGCTGGCCGCGCCATGCAGCCCCTCGCCTCCGAGCCCGGCCCGGCTGGAGCCGCGGCAGTCTCCGCCTCCTCTGTTCTAGCTCCCACTTCCCGGCCGCGGCGCTCTGGAGGCCAGAGCCGGCGCAGACGGGAAGGGCCGCCCCGCCCACGGCCGCAGGTAACCCGAGCGCACGGGGGCGCCTGGGCGCAGGCGGCGGAAGGGATGGGGCGGGGCCGGCTACTCCGGGGCTTCCACCGAGCGACACCTGGCCTCCCTCCGCGCCACCACCTGTCACAGCTACCTGGGAGTCCTTTGGAAGACCCAAGACTACTTCCCCTGGAGCTTTGTGGCAGGGCTCCAACGACTGGCCTCTCCACACTCCCACTTCGATCAGGATGCTTGGTTGTCCCAGGTGCCAAAGGCTGTACCCTGCTACACACTAGGGCAGTCATGTCAGAAAAGAACCTTGGTCTGGCCTGGGAATCTGGAAACCTGGCTTCTAGCCTTAGGTCTCTGAGCCCTTGTTTCCAAAGTTCTGACTCCTAGATTAGTAATACCAACCTTCTTTATTTCTCTGGGTGGACTTGGAAGCATAAATAGGGGATTTTAGTGGCACTCTACTTTATGGAAGGGATACCGGTATATTTGAAAGCTGGTAATAATCGAAGTGGATTTTTTTTTTTTGGTTCTTTTTTTCGGAGCTGGGGACCGAACCCAGGACCTTGCGCTTCCTAGCTAGGTAAGCGCTCTACCACTGAGCTAAATCCCCAGCCCCTTCGAAGTGGATTTTTAAAGTGACATTCACAAAACAAGGGATAGTGTCACTATCTTGTGTAGCTGAATTGTTAAAACACATAATCAATATACGATAGATTTAGGTGTCAAGGTACATACTATAGACACGTGTGATGTTTCATGCCTGGGCACAGTGGCCTAGATTAAACAAGTGCTTAACAATTCTGGGACTGAAGTAGGATTGTGACCAATTCCAGGAGAGGGAGGGGGAGAGGAAGGGAGAGGGGAAGGGGGGCAGAGGGAGATTGAGAGATCGTAAAGTATAGTGAGTAAAGATGGAGAAAGAAGAAAACCGAATCCTGCAAATTGTCCTCTGACCTCCACGTGGGCACCATGGCATGTGTGTGCACATGCACGCACACCTACACAAGCACAATGATGAATATGTGAAGAATATGTAATGAGAAGATACAGAATGTGTTAAAAGGCAACACATTGGACCCATGATACTGGGTGCTTGCTAATGAGCTTTTCTGAGGTTAGGAGAGAGGGAATGAGAGGCTGTTTGAGTTTTGCGCGGCTGCTGTGAAAATCACCACAGTTTGGGTGACTTAAAAGCTCTGTTACAAATACATTTCTGGATATCAGAAGTCTCACTAGGTGAAACCCAAGTGCAGGGAGAGCTACTTTTCTCTTGGAGATTCTAGAACACTAGCTGTTCCTTTGACTTGTCCAGCTGCGAGATACTACCCACATTCCTTGGTTTGTTGCTGTACCACTAAACCCTCTGTTTGTTTCCAGGGTCAAAATACATCTCTTTCTCTGACTCTGGCTAACTTATTTCCATTTTCTTCTTAAAAAGATCACAATAAATAATCAGCAAATTTTAAAATGCTTCATTTGGGGGCTAGGGAGTTCTTTCCATGGATAATGTGCCTTGCCGCACAAACACAAGGGCCTGAGTTTACATCCCCAGCAGCAACATAAAAAGCCAGGCACAGGAGAGTGAACCTGTAATTCCAGCCCTGGGGAAGGAGAGACAGGAATAGCCCTTGGATTTTTGGATTTGCTAGTCTACCAGTCTAGCTAAATTTCGTGAGCTCCAGGTTCAGTGTGGCACTCTGTCTCAAAAAAAAAAAAAAAAAGAGAGAGAGAGAGAGAGAGAGAGAGAAAGAAAGAAAGAAAGAAAGAAAGAAAGAAAAAGAAAGAAAGAGGAGAGCAATTGGGAAAAACACCTGATAATTGGTCTCTGCCCTCTACATGTGTGTGCGTGCGCATGCGCGTATGCACACACACACACACACACACACACACACGCACACACACACATGCAGACACAAATCTATTGTTTAAGCCTTATTTAATCACATTTTCAAAGTCATTTTTTACTCTGTAAGGCAATATACTCACAAGTGTTAGGCATTAGAACATGGATAGGGTTAAAAAAAAAAACAGTATTTTTTGCCACTCTTCTCCTGATAAAGAGCCTTGTCTGGGTGGATAGTGACACCCCCTGAGATGCATTTTGGTCACATTAAGTCAATAGAGATACCTGATAGTAGCTATAAAAAAGTTAGTCATAAAATGGCTGATGATATATCTAGTCTCAACCTCACCCAGAGGCCATCAGAATGTTTGGTCTAGCTAAACAAAGACTCCACTCTGGAATGAAGGCTCTTGAGTTCAGTAAATATTTGTGAAGGCCACGAACTATGGAAGACAATCATTAAAGGCAAACTTTGGCTGGAGGTGTCTAGCTCTGTGGTTAAATGCGTGCTCAGTAAGCACAGCACTCCCGAGTTCTGAGTTCTGTTCTCAGCACCAAGCAAAGATTTTTTTTTCTTAAGTAGAACTTGACTGAGAGGCTTTGCCAGAGCCTGACAAATACAGAGGTGGATGCTCACAGCCAACCATTGGACTGAGCACAAGGACCCCAAAGGAGGAGTTAGAGATAGGACTGAAGGAGCTGAAGGCGTTTGTAACTCCATAAGTACAACAACAATATCAACCAACCAGAGCTCCCAGGGATTAAACCACCAACCAAAGAGTACACATGGAGGGACCCATGGGTCTAGCTGCATATGTAGCAGAGGATGGTCTTATGTGGCATCAGTGGGAGGGGAGGCCCTTGGTCCTGTGAAGGCCCAGTATGAGGGAATGTGAGACCAAGGGTGAGGTGGTGTGGATGGGTAGGGGGGCAGCACCCTCATAGAAGTAGGGGCAGGGGTGATGGGATTTCTGGAGGGGAAACCATGAAAGGGGAAAGCATTTGAAATGTAAATACACAAAATATCCAATTTAAGAAAAAAAGAACTTGACTACAAAGAGCTGCAAACAGTTTCCAGGGCCATCACCAGAACATGTACATGGAACTGTGGGATGAAAAGTAGAGTGCCTTGTGAGAGGGAAGGGGCAAGAAAGATTTCTAGGAAGAGGCTTTGTTTGTAGAGTCTTGAGACACTGGTTCTTGCTGCAAAAGGTTCAGTATGAAGCCATGCCTATGTGTGCATTTGCGAAGGAGATAATAGTTATGAATACAGCACTGCCACAGCCGATGGAACTGGTAGCTAGTATTGCCCTTTTCAAATCCCTCTGTAAGGAGGTTGGCACGCTTTGGCCCAAGGCTCCCTTTTCCTCACTACCTCAAACATACACACTTGTTGACATGTGCTATAAACATTATACAATAAGTTTATGATAACATTTCCAAAATGATTATGCCATCTGCCTTTTAAGGAGTTTCCAGTTGGAAAAAAGAGCCCTGGGGATCTGGCTGAGTGCCTTCATGGGCACCAAGTGACCTAGATTGAATGAGTGCTTTATAACTTTCATAGTAACGGTAAGAAATGATTATAAGAGGTTACACGGAAGACTTATCATTAACCTCCAGAAATGGCTCTGATAATTTGAATGTTGTGAGAAGAAAGACAAAGGGTGTCACAGGGGAGGGGAGGGAATGGGTTTCCTCTCACCCAGCTGATCCTGGTTTACTGTCTGAGATGAATCTATAAAGCCACTTCCCTTTCTTTCTGACTCTAAACATCCAAGAACTTGTTTGTTTGTTTGTTTGTTTTTCAACTGGAGTCAGGAAGCCAGAGAGTGAGGGATGCTAGTTCTTTAAAATCAAACTCTTATTTATAGATTCTGTGTGCTTTTAGCCCAAGGGCATGTTAGATTGAATTAGGCCACCCCCTGCTGTGCAAGAAGAATAAAAACAAATGGAAAGCTCTCCAGGAACTGCAGTAAACAAGAAACTCTCAGTTTGTCCTTGACTAATCAAACTCAGGATGAGGTAACACCAAGTTTCGTTTTGACCCTTCCAGCCCCTAGGACTTAGGCCAGAGACTGTATCTCTCTTTTGCACTTTGGCCTCAGGGGTGGCTGGAGCTGACCTATGAACCTTATCTATGCTGGTGTGGGGGGGGGCAGGGTGAGGCCTGCTTGTTTCTTTTTATTCTTCCTCCTACCCCACCTCCTCCTTTTGGACATTGTCTTACTACAGAGCTCAGACCAGCCTCTAAGATCCGATTCTCCCACTTCAGCTTCCTTAATATTGGGGATACCTGTGTGCCCCACCTCCAGCTCAGTTAGCTTATTTGGTCTTGTTTTACTATAAAGGAGAGGATAAATTTTCTAGACTGAGTCTTGCACTGTAGCCCAGACTGCCCTGGAAGTCAGTAGTTACTATGTGGGTTGGCCTCAAACCATCAGCAGTGCCTTACAGAGTTCGGGGATAACAGGCAAGAGCCTCCATGCCTAGCTTCAGTTGGATGTCTTCACTTTACTTTCTCACCACGGTTTCCTTCCTTTCAGGAGCTAGAAAGCAGCAGAGACAAGATAGTTCATCAGATCTCCCTCTAGCCAGTGAGAAAGAGCCTCATAAATTAAAAAAAAGGACCCAGACAACAGGGTACATTATGGACTTAACTAAATATGCTGATAGCTTAGAAAAATATTCCACATTGTGTCCTCTGCCTTCTATTAAGGAAGATCCAAACGTACTCTGACAGCGTGGAGTGCAAGAAATAGGGGAAGTTACAGGGAATTTCCCTTTAATGACTCTAGAGCAATGGCTTCTAACAAGGGAGATTCAGCCTCCCAGATGACATTTTTCAATGTTGGAGTATTTCTGGTTACTGTGCCTGTCAGGAGTAGTTGGGGGAGAGAACATTCTTAACATTCTTAATAGATAATGGCCAAGGATGCAGCTGATCATCTTCCAATGTATAGGACAACCCCCACGACCAAGATTTGGCCTGTTCAGAATGACACATTAGTTCCAAAATCGCCAACATTGCCAAAATTGATAAATCCAAGACTAAGATAATCTTCCTCATCCTTTATACCTGGCTTTCACCACCCCATTACCCTGTGTTTGCCTGCATCAGAAATGAATGCTGGGGCTGGGGATTTAGCTCAGTGGTAGAGCGCTTGCCTAGGAAGCGCAAGGCCCTGGGTTAGGTCCCCAGCTCCGAAAAAAAGAACAAAAAAAAAAAAAAGAAAGAAATGAATGCTAAAATCACCTGGTCTTGAGAGCCTCCGTTCTTACATCACATCCAACTCCTCGATCAAACTGTCTAGCCATAAACTCACTACATTGGAAAACGTGTCTCAGATCTGATCCTGCCCAGACACATCATAGTCCTCGTTCCTGTACTTAGCAACTGGCCTTGAAAAAACTAAATGACACTCTTTCTTGCAAAGTATCACAACAAGCTCGCTC
Source organism: Rattus norvegicus (assembly GCF_021556685.1). Classification (NCBI taxonomy): domain Eukaryota; kingdom Metazoa; phylum Chordata; class Mammalia; order Rodentia; family Muridae; genus Rattus; species Rattus norvegicus. The sequence goes on along the minus strand of NC_141554.1, from coordinate 124,048,136 downwards.
TCTCTCTCTCTCTCTCTCTCTCTCTCTCTTTTTTTTTTTTTTTTTTTTTTTTTTTGCCTACAGGTTTGTCTCATGGGGACAGATCGATTCTCCAGACTTATATCCAGCTTCATTGCCAGCACTGCCCCCCTTAGGCTGAATGTCCCTGAATTGGCCTTTTTTTTTTTCCTATTCTGGGACTAGAACCCATTGCCTCACCCATGCTAGCCAAGTGTTCCGACAGGGTGTTAATATCTGGGTATGTTTCCATTCTGCAGACAGGTAGATGGAGAGAGGATACTCCTGGTGTGTAATTGATAGACACATGAGTACCAGGCCAGTCAAAGCTGCATCTCAAAATCTCGTTGTAAAAGAGAAAAAGGGGGAAGCTTCAAGAGGTGGCACCTAGGAAAAATGGCTCAGTGGTTTATGAGCACTGGCTGCTCTTCCAGGAGACCCAGGTTCAATCCCAATACCCACATAACAGCTCACAGCTGTATATAACTCTAGTTCTAGGGGATCTAACACCCTCATACAGATATACGTGCAGACAAAACATCAATCCATATAAAAGAAAAATAAATAAATCTGTTTCAAAATATCTTGTTTTTTTTTTTTTAAGGTGATGCTGCACCTTTTTTTTAAGGTGATGCCAGGTTTACTGGCAAAGCAGCCTAGCCTAATCACTGAGTTCTAGGCCAAGTGAGAGACCTTTATTTCAGAAAACGGAGTGGGTTCTAGAGAGAGAGCCCAATGGTCAAGAGAACTGGCTGCTCTTGCACAGGATGTGGGTTTGGTTCGCAGTACCCATATGGTGGCTCGCAACCATCCATAACTCCAGTTCTAGGTTTAATATCCTCTTGTGAACTCCAGAGACACCAGACATGTACATGGTACACACACAGATATGCAGGGTGTTAATATCTGGGTATGTTTCCATTCTGCAGACAGGTAGATGGAGAGAGGATACTCCTGGTGTGTAATTGATAGACACATGAGTACCAGGCCAGTCAAAGCTGCATCTCAAAATCTCGTTGTAAAAGAGAAAAAGGGGGAAGCTTCAAGAGGTGGCACCTAGGAAAAATGGCTCAGTGGTTTATGAGCACTGGCTGCTCTTCCAGGAGACCCAGGTTCAATCCCAATACCCACATAACAGCTCACAGCTGTATATAACTCTAGTTCTAGGGGATCTAACACCCTCATACAGATATACGTGCAGACAAAACATCAATCCATATAAAAGAAAAATAAATAAATCTGTTTCAAAATATCTTGTTTTTTTTTTTTTTAAGGTGATGCTGCACCTTTTTTTTAAGGTGATGCCAGGTTTACTGGCAAAGCAGCCTAGCCTAATCACTGAGTTCTAGGCCAAGTGAGAGACCTTTATTTCAGAAAACGGAGTGGGTTCTAGAGAGAGAGCCCAATGGTCAAGAGAACTGGCTGCTCTTGCACAGGATGTGGGTTTGGTTCGCAGTACCCATATGGTGGCTCGCAACCATCCATAACTCCAGTTCTAGGTTTAATATCCTCTTGTGAACTCCAGAGACACCAGACATGTACATGGTACACACACAGATATGCAGACAAAACATTCATACCCATAAAATTAAATAAAATAATACAAAAGATAACATCAGTGGAACAACAACCAAAGTTGACCGCTGGCCTCTAAACATGCCTCCTAAAACACACAGATCCATGGAAAAAAGGAAAAATTTCAAATGGTATTTTGCTTAAGGCTCCAGAACTACACTTCCTACTCCCCCTTAAAAATATTAACTAGCTTATGTATCCCAGGTTGTCCCCAAAATAGCTATGTTAACTGGGCATATCGGCACAGAAATTTAATCCCCCAGTCCGGAGGCAGAAGCAAGCAGATCACTGAGTTCAAGGTCAGCTTGTTTTACAGAGTGCATTCCAGGACAGTCAGGGCAATACAGAGAAACCCTGTCTTACAAAACAAAAACAAGCAGAGAGAGAGAGAGAGAGAGAGAGAGAGAGAGAGAGAGAGAGAGAGAGAGAGAGAGAGAGAAGTATGTAGACATGGATGATCTTGAATTCCTGAACTCCTAATCCCCCTCTAAAAGTTTCTGAGTGCTGGGATTACAGGTCATCTTATCCCATTTATTCTGAGTGGGAATTCTCTTCTTCCTCTTTTCCTCTTTCTCCTATTCCTTCTCCTTTTCCTCTTCCTCCTCTTCTTCCTCCTTTCCCTCTTTTATCTCTCTATGTAGCCCTGGCTATCTCGGAATTCACTATATAAACCAAGTTGGCCTTGAAGTCACAGAGATCTGCCTAACTCGGGTTCCCAGGAACTAAGATTAAAGTTAAGAGCTTTTCCAAGCTAGGCATGAAGGAATGAGCTATCATGCCTGGCGAACCCAGGATTGCTCTCTGTCAAGCACTCTACCAATTGAATTGCAGCCCCCAGCAACTCTGCTGCTTATTTAAAGAAACGTAAAGTTCTGCCATTTTCTTAGACCTGTAGCCAAGTATCCCAAGACTCAGGATGCCCAGAGAGGTTGCGTCTTGCTTCAGTTTGTCTGCAGAGGTGCACTCGGTGCTCCCTGGCTAAGAGAGCTTCCGCCACTCGTACTCTTCTTTGTTGCCTCCAACATTTTTTCTACACAAATATGTTTTCTTGGCTCAGAATCTTTTCCCCCTCTGTCAGATGTCACATTTTTAATAACTACTTTGCTTCCAAGTGACTCTGGATAGCCTAGCAGAAGCTTGAGGCTGGTACTGCTAGAAGGAACAGCCGTCAGGGGGCTTGTCCTGGAGCCATGAATACAGAGCAAGTGTCCCTTTCTTACTTAGATTCTTAGTTTATCTGAAGTGACTTATGGAAGACAGCCCCTGGCACCACAGAAAATACACAAATGACTGTAATGTGGTTAGTAGCACATGCCATGCCCTCATTGCTCATGGCTAATTGAATTGAAAGGCCTCTCTCTTTAGCAAGTGTTTTTCTTCCACCAGTGTGGTAGAGTCCACTAAAGGAATTGCTGTCTGAGAATGAGGCATCTAATGGGACCCTTTTAGTGAAAGTGGAGGCATAGGAGGCACAGCAGATGCTGCTGTGTCCTGAAGCCTAGAGACTCCTAAGCCTCCAAACTGAGATGATATTTTAGTTTGTGAATAAATCACACACATTAGGTGCTGGGACGGATACTAACAAATGAAAGGCACAGTTTCTGTGCTCCTAGCCTAAACTTTGGAAAGTTGCACAAAACAATTAGATAAAATTCATAATAATGATAATAATAATATATAGTTGTTATAATATACTTATTATATAATTATAATTATTTTATAATAATATAATTGTTATATAATAATAATAAGCAAGTGGAGAAAGTCATTTGTCTATGGGTCAAGTTCAGAAAAAAGTTGAGGCAGACAAATGTAGTCAGGTTTGCTTTTGAAGGTGTCGTAGATCAAACAGGAATTGAACTAGACCTTCAAGAATGGAGGAGAAATGGGGATGGGGAGGAGAGGAGAGGAGGAGAGGAGAGGAGAGGAAGAAGTCAGCTTGTGTGACTTGATCTGATAAGCAAGGCTTCCCGAAAGCCTGTAGTGATGTAGTAAAGTGGTATTTGGAAGACATAGCTTTCTAAGGTGAGTTACTAAGACTGTTAATTCTTGTGCAAAGGTCTGAAGTTATTTGGGGTTATTTGCAATATTGGCAACCAGGCACAGGGATTGCCTCCAGGCAAGTTGTGTCCTTTCCTCCAGTGACAGCCCGGGGAATGCAAGACTTATGTCAAAGTCAACACAGTGACCTCCATTGAACCAAGCAGGGCTATTTTGTATAAGAGTATACTCCAGGGCCAGGAATTCCTCATTCCACAAACAAAACAAAACAAACAAAACAAAACAAAACAAAACAAAACAAAACAAAACAAATAAAAAGCCCAGAACATTCCCAGCTCTCTGACATCCATTTCTTCCCCATAGTTGGCTCTGTTGTGCTTTCTAACCCCTCAGTCACTGAAAGAAGGAGGACGGCCAAGTGTTAGTATATAAAAGACGTCATTTAGCTTCTGGTACCAGTATCACTGGCAGAAGGCCAGCATCTCAGTCAAGACCCTCAGTAACCTTCTCAGTGTCCCCTCTCCACTCTGCATCTAAACCCTCTCTAGGTCCCACCCCTTTCCTGGCACTAATCTTACCATTATCAATAAAGTCCCCCCCCCCTTTTTTTTTGGTCAGTGAAACTTTGCATTTAGAGCAGTGAACTCTAGGCAATCCTCCTGCCTCAGCTTCCCAAGCGATGGGAAGTTCCAGTTCTGAACTATCATACCTGGTTCAAGAGCAGCTTTTAATAGCCTAGTTAGTGTAGTTAGTGTATCCTCCGTGGTCTCTTTAGCATTGCATTATTATCATGACCTCAGGTTCTGTGTGTTTAAATATTCAAGTATAACATTTGCACATTTGAGGGCAGCTCTTGCACCTTGAAAGCTTTCCATTGTTTGCTCTGAAAAGGAAGGATAATCATATTTACATTTAACCAAATAAAAGTCCAGTTTCAGACCTCAGTCCACAAAGGTTCACTGAGTAGGAGTCTCTTGGCATACCAGTAACTCTTCCCCAAGAGTCAGGGCTCTGATTTGTATATCATCTTAACTGTATCCCCAGGGACTGTGTTGCACATCTATCTGCCCTTTGGATAGATCCCTAGGCAAACATGGAGTTGAAGCATCACCATCCACTTGGAAAATATCGGGCTTGGAGAGAGAAAAAACTCTATCCCAGTGAAGCCTCCACCTTACCCCCATCTCTCCCACATCCCTTCAGTGCATTGCCTATTTGGATCCTGGATAATAGAATAAACTGACTTCCTCAACAGCAACCTTTTATGCAGTGCTGAGGCTGCACCCACTTAGCTAAAAGAGAACTTACCAGTTTTCACTCAGAAGCAGGTCTCAGTTATTCCACTCTTTTGTGTCTTCAGGGTCTGTGATGGTAGCTGTCCTTACAAAGTTGATGAAATTTGCTTCATGGCACAATGTCTAGTTTATTACTACAAATGGTCTATGAGTGTTTGAGGAAAATGTCTGTTCTCTACTCACTGGGCCCAGTGTTCTGCATGTGTCCATTAAAATCAAGTTCTTGGATTCTACAGGCCAAAAAAATGTACTTGCTGATTTTGGTTTTCTTGTTTGTTTGTTGGTTGTTTGGTTGGTTAATTTACTTGTTTTTTTTTTAATTTTTTGAGATAGGGACTCTCTATGTACATAACCCTGGATGTCCTGAAACTCATTATGTAGACTAAGCTATCTTCAAACTCATAGTGTCCCTTCCTGCCTCTGTTTTTGTTTTCTTATGACAGAGTTTTGATGTGTGTGGCTCAAATTCATTATGTAACCCAGACTTACTTAAACTCATAGTTCTCCTGCTCCAGCCTCCCTTGGGGCTGGTATTATAATAGAGGTCTGCACTGCTTCTGGTTACTTGCTTTTTTTTATTTCCTACTGGACTTAGTAATTACGAGGAGGCAAGTAGTAAAATATCCTACTATGATATTATAGTTATTACTTGCCTCTTTTAAATGTGTATTTAAAGGCTATATCATCAGATACATGCAAATTGTTAGAATTGTTACTGGTTTTTAGTGAACCGGACATTCATCGTTTAGTTAAGTATTGTGTTTTGCCTTAAAGTTTGTTCTGACTAATCTGACTATACCTTCATAAGCTTTTGTTTGGTAGTATGTGCTTGGTACATTTCTACATCTTTACTTTCTTTTCTGTACTATTAAATTCTATCTTTGCTCTAAGAAACATTATGAAGTCCAAATTTTCTTTCTCTTTCCAGTATAAAACCATTGCCATTTAACTATAGAATTTAGTTTACTTACAATTATTCTAATATTTTTTATTTCTGTCATCTGGTTTTATGCTAGTTGGCTCATTTTATACTCTTTTTCATTTTCATCCTTTCTTCTCTTGACTTTTTTCAATGTTGTGAGGGGGTTTTATTAATTTTTACCACAAGGTATCTGTATCTTTCATCATATTAAACTAGGCATACCAATGGTACTTTCTAGAAAGTTTATTGTATTCAGTAAGGTTTGAAAGATAAAAACTCAAATAAGTGTTTATCTAGTACCTAGCACATAAAACATACTAAAATGGGAACTATTATTAGAATTTCTAGCACTTTTTCAAATTTCACTTTATAGTTCCCTCATTGCTTATGGTTCCGCATCTGTTGTTCTCCTTTCTGCTGGCATTATCTTATTTGTTCTCGGTCCTTTTTCTTTCATTTCTCCTTTGCTGCCACAAAGTTTCCTGTTTCTTCTTACCCTTCTATCCCCAGACCAGCTATGTACACAAGCTAAGGAAAAGAGTCCCTGTGGAAAAGCATTGGAATAGGCAGGCTCTAATTCACTGATTTTCATGCCACAGGGTAGTAAAGATACTGGCCAGTACACATCCAACCATGCAGGATGCTCTGGGTTGGCCATGGTAAAGCTAGATTAGCAGGAGACATCAGTTTCTGTGGAGAGATATAAGGACAGTAAAGCTTCCCCACAAGGATGCAGTTCAATTCCCTACCTAGTATGTTCCCTACTTAACGAAGAACAACTGCATCCTACTCTCCACTCCCAGGGAGTCCTGTTGTGGGAGAATGGGTGTTACCCCAATACCAATTTATTTATGTTCAGACCTGGGCCTGGAAAGAGGAAGCATTTGTACTCAAACACACTGTGGTCAGAGGAAAGTTTCATCATCACTTTTGTAACAAAGCTACAACTAAACATAGCAAGTGACAGAAATATGAATGTGTGTATGCAGGTGTACATGCATATGTGTGTGTTCATGTCAATTAAGGAAAGCGGTGTACATTCTTTGCCAAAAAGCCAAAAGCTCCCAAACTGAAAAATGGTCTCATCTCTCTTGACGTTTTAATTGATGTAGAGACTGCTTACTCCAATTGCTTCAGATCTTGGCTTTTCCTGTGTTCCTGTGGCAGGACATTCTTCTAAGACCTACTGTACCACTGCAGGAACACTGGTGCTGTGGTGGAGTTTTGGGTGCTTTTCTGTTCTCTGGTGTTTTCCACAATCCTACTGAAATAAATAGAGGCACTGAACTTCCATATTTACACCATGTCTTACTCAGATTTGGCAATCTAACATTCTGATGGCAATTATTTTATTCTTTAGAATAAATTTTGAATAGATAATATTGGTATTTAGAACTTTCTTAATTCAAAATTGAAATTTTACCTAATGATGTACACAAATGGACTATGTGGCTGATTGTCAGCACAGTTGACAACACAATGTCTCTAGGTTTACAAGTTCTAGAAAACAAACTGAATCTAAATTCTACTAATTATCTTCAAAATATTGCCTGTATATTTATAGCAAATATGGGAACAATTTATAGAAAATATCCAAGGATGGAATATAAGATATACATATCCTGGAAGTGGTACAGAAAATAATATGGGAAGGGAAAGAATTTGGGGGAAGTAAATGGAGAAAATTGTAAATGTCACTTTTATTTCCTCTGATGAAGGGATGAAATGCTAGCTACACCCAAGCTGTGCGAATACTCACTTTGGGCTAAACTCAGAACATTTCTTTCTCTGATTGACTTATCTCTAGGTCTAAAACTGGAAGCATCTAACCTCTGTACAATCCTTCCAATCTGACTAATTCAATTCAACTTATCTCTGCTTCTCACAGAATTGCTCTACTTGGCCTCATACTAACTTTGGCAATATTGTTCTCATCTTCTGACTCCTCATTTTCTGGCTCATTCTGCCTTCACCTGTGTCTAGATTGTTCTCTCTGTAACCTTTTTCTGTAAAACTGTCCAGCTAAAACTGCCACACCTCTCTCTCCCTGTGCTGCTCTTAAGTAGCCTTTCCTTCCTTTGCTGTTCTCATGTGGGCTTATCTTATCTCTGACTCATTCTGTCAGATCTTTCTCTGATTCATCACTTTGTCTGCCCCTCAATCAGACACCACTTTCAAACATGGCTCTTTCCTTCCTTCTACAGACTAAACTTACTTTCATTGTTAAGGATTAGTGGTGAATACCAAGGACATGTTTGCATTCTAGCCGGACCACATAGACCTAGGTCTTTGGATGTGATCTCCTGTGAGAACAGCCATGTTACTTGATTTAAATTCCTCTACAGAAAAGAGAGAGACAGAAACAAAAACATGAGATGAGACATGAGAGAGTGGGTCTTTTAGTCTTAATATCTAAATAAATATTTGATTTGAAGTGACTCAGAATTTTACCTCTTCTAGTATGCTCTACCAGTGGTTCTTAAGTGTTCTGATTGAAGGGCTCTTTAAATGCCTAAAAAAATGTTGAGGTTGAGGGGATGGTTCAATGGATAAAAATGCTTGCTGTGTAAGCATAAGGATCCGGGTTTGAATTCCTAGCACCCACACATAAATCTAGCTATGTCTGCTTGTGCCTGTCAATCCAGTGTTGGCAGGTGAAAGAAAACAGGAGGATCAGGGAAGCTCACTGGCTGACCAATCTAGCTTCTGGTTCAGTGAGAGATCTTTTCTCAAGGGAATAGGAAGACAAATGATAGAGGAGGATACTGAATTTCCTCATTTTGACTCGGCATATGCAATACGCAATGGTGTATACCTACATATTCTCATGAATGTGAGCGCGTTGTTGAGCACCTGAATACTGCCTTCTTTTCTTACCTCTCTTAGGACTTCATCCTCTGATCATTCCTAAACATCTTTACAGGGAGTTGACTTCTGGTTAACCTAACCTGTGACAAGTGTTCAGCACTGTCTGCCATGGTGATGTTTAAATTTTTGAAGGAATTGGTTTCTTCAGGCACAGGTGAACTTGACTTTAAACAAACTAAATTTAGTAATTTGTATCCATGTGTGAATTATTTCTTTCATAAACAGATGTTTCATTCATTTTTTTGAGTCTTTAATTTTTGTAAGGTGTTTATAGATTATCTAAAATAAGAAAAAAGGACAAACTATAAGGAATAAACCTTGGGGCAATGCAAATAAAACTATAATTAAAGATACTACTTCTCAACAAAATGTTAGGGACTGGAGCAATAGTTCTGTCAATGAAATGCTTGAGTTCTGTCCCTAATCCATGTAAAAAAAAGAAGATGGTTTTAGTGGTGCAGGTTTATAACCACAGTACTATGGAGGAGGCAGAGGCAGGTAGAGCTGTGTACTTTTTTTTAAAAAAAGAATTATCTATTAATTAATTTATTTTATGTATGTGAGTACACTGTAGCTGTCTTCATGACACCAGAAGAAGGCATCAAATCTCATTGCAGATGGTTGTGAGCCACCATGTGGTTGCTGGGAATTGAACTCAGGATCTCTGAAAGAGCAGTCGGTGCTCCTAACCACTGAGCCATCTCTCCAGCCCAACCGAGCTGTGTAATTTTGAAGCTAGCCTGGTCTATATAGTGAGTCCCAGGCAGCCAGAGTTACATAGTGAAACTCTTGCATCAAACAGGCAAAAAAAAATTTAAGAAATTAAAAAGATTTAAAAGGATAAACATGTTAGAATTACTTTCTAAAAATTCCTCTATGCATATGGGTGTTGGCCTACAAGTATAACTGAATACCACCTGCATGTTGTACACTGTGGAGGGCAGAAGAGTGTATCATATCTCCTAAAAGTGGAGTTTTAAATGGTTATGAGCTACCATATAGGATGTTGGAAATTGAACCTAGGTCCTCTGGAAGGGCAACCCGTGTTTTTATTAACTGTTGAACTATCTCTACAGTCCAAAATATCTGAATTCTGTACATTAGTTAGATTACTGATAACTTTGGTTGTAGCTCGGGAGTTGAACACTTACATACCATGCCCAAGGACTCAATTTCCATCCCCTAGTCACATAAAAAGGGTTAAGTAATCATTTGTTTTTATTGCCTTGCCATGAAAACATCATGTTAAGGGAGAGAAGTTATTCACAAAAGACTACTTGCTATGCCATTTCATTACACAGATATTTAGAAAAGCAAATAAACAGAGAGTGATTTAGAAGTGATTTAAAGATGCGAAGATGAGGGGCTGGGGATTTAGCTCAGTGGTAGAGCGCTTACCTAGGAAGCGCAAGGCCCTGGGTTCGGTCCCCAGCTCCGAAAAAAAGAACCAAAAAAAAAAAAAACCAAAAAAAAAAAAAGATGCGAATATGATGGAAAGTGACTCCCAGTGAGCACAAGAGCATACTGAACCCCCTTGAATTTTCTAGAGCTATATTTAATAGGGTTCTGAGGCTAAAATCCAGGGCAACTGCTCTACCACTAAGCTATATCTCCAGGTCTGAATTCACAATGAATGAGTAAATTATACTAAAATAAAACAGCTGTTGCTGGACATGATCATGGAGCGGTTGTCATGACAGCACTCAGGTGCTGGAGGCAGGAAGAGCAAGAGTAGTCTCTCTGCTACACAGTCAATTTGGAAGGCATCCTGGGCTTCATGAAATCTAGCTTTCTCCCCTGCCTCTGTCCCACTGTGCAAAGCTGCTATTGACAGAAAGGTTAACGGAAACGAAACTAATAGACAAGACTCTCTTGAGCACTGTCTTTCCTGATTGATCTCAGAAAGTAACCCTTTCATGCTTGTGTGTGGGGGACTAGTAGTACTGAAAAACTATAAGCAGACAGCTCTACCAAAGTTATATTAATGATCTAATAAAAATAGTGTCTATCTGCTTTTGTCTAGTAACTCATGAGAACAGTTCCACTTGATGCACAGCAACAACTCAAAGGACCATTGCTGCAAAAGTAATGACACAGAAAATAAGATGCCCTGACAGTTAAGGGCAAAGGCTGTGTAGCCAGAATGTCTGCTGTGGAATCCCAGCTCGAGCACTTGCTGTTAGTGTGGTTGCAAGCAAGTTCCTTGAATTCTCAGTGCTTCTGCTTCCCCCTTTAGAGAATTACGATGACTATGGCCCTTCCTTCAGGTGTTATTGGATCGAATGTGTTCAAACATGGGAAGTGTTCAGATCAGGGTCCGGCACATAGCAAACGATCAATATAATTATTTGCTACTGTTCTTTGTAGAGAACTGTGGGCAATCTCTTTGACAAATATTGATTTCCAGTCCACTGTAAAATCTTAAACATATATTTGAAGGTGCTAGCGCTGTGAGTCTTTTGGCTGTAGCACATATGTTAAGGTGTCATTCAGGAACTGGGCACTACAATTGGTTCGTGGAATATCTTTAATTCCAGCTCTTGGGAGGCAAAGACAACAGAGTCTCTGAGTCTGAGGCCAGCTTGGTCTACATAGAGAGTTCTAGGACAGGCAAGACTACATAGAGAGGCCCTGTCTCAAAAAGTGAAAAAGAATAGTTTTATAAACAAGAAAAGCAATCTTTCCCTAACAGTTCAGAAAAAAGCAGTGTGAGGCTCATATAAAGTATTTGAGCCCCTAGTGATCCCAGGCACTCGCGTTTCTCCTTCCATTTTGTTATTCCTTTGTCTGTAGCTTCTATTTGTCAGGTAAGCTCCTGGTCTAAGATAGCTGCTTTAGCTCTGGATTTCGTCTTGGTCCGGTTAGCTGTTCTCTAACCCATGGTCGTCTTCCAGCTAGCCTAACCTAATCAATGAGCCTCTGATCTCAGTGACTTGATCCAAAAAATAAGTGAGGCTCTGGAGAGATGGTGCAGTGGGGCTCCATGGCAGCTCACAACTCCAGCTCCGGAGGCTCCATACCTTCGTTTGGTTTCCCTGAGCATGCATGCAGGCAAAACACTCAAGACAAATAAACTAAACTAAGGTGAAAAATATAGCGGACAGCTCCTGAGGAACAGTGTCTAAGGTTTACCTGTAGCCTCCACATGCATATACATTTGCATATGAACAATGCACACAGACACATGCACACGTACAAAGAATTAAAATTAAAATAGATTATTTGACTATTGAGGTGACTCCAGGTGGTGAAGGGTGGAGGCAGGGAGGGAAGCTCAAGGCCACAGTAGTTTTCGAGGCACAAGATGAGAACTGTTTAGACTGGCATAGTAGTAAGAAAAAGGGCAGGTGAGGTGTTAAGATTTTATAGGTGGAGTAAAAAACATTTTACTGAAGAATCAGAAGGTGGGAAAGAAAGGGGAAGGTCATAGGTGTGACATTGACACTTCTGGTCTAAGGACATATTTGAGCGGTGATGCCACTTAGCTGACATGGAGAACTGTTGGAAAAGAATGATCTTGGGAGACAGCAACTGAGTTTGCAGTGGCTTTGCAGTACAGGCCTGTAAATCTAGCTGCTTGGAAGGCAGACATAGGAGGATCAAAAATTGAAGAGCTTATAGGCCAGAGTGTGACTTTAAGGCTACCCTGGGACAACTTAGTAAAACCTTGTCTCAAAAATAAAACACTTGCCAAAAAAAAGTCTCCTTTGATATTTTCCCACTAGAAGAGACTGTACCTTCACACTGAGAACCAGTGTAAACTCTCCCTTCTTTAGATAGCTTCGTGCAGTATCGTGCCAAGTCAACAAGGATGATACATCACTGCTTACCTTCCTAAGCCATAGCCTGGGGGCTCCTTCGCCAGATTCTTATCTCACAAAGCAAACAAAAACAGAAGTGAAATGAAACCTGGGAAGGACATGGACTGTGTTCCTAAAGCATCTTTCCATGAAATCTTCGTCTTTCCTTAACTTGTCCCAGTCAGAAAACACAATGGACAAAGACATGAACTAAAATAGTATAAATGTGGGTGAAGAGGGGGATACATTTAACAACTACTTAGAAAGTGAGATACATGGGGTTTTCATGATTAGATGTAAGAAAGGAAAGTAGATAGTTATCCTGGCGAGTGGGAGTTGAAGTTCATGTGCCAAATCTGGTCTATCTTTGTTTATTTGAGAGAGTAGCCCAAACTGGTCTCAGATCCAATAAGTAGCCAAGTATGACTTTCAACTCCTTATCATCTTGCTTCTATAACCCAAGTGCTGTTCTGACAGTACTTGGCTGTACATAGCATACTGTTATGACAGGGATACGTCATAACATCCATCTCTCATTGCCTGTAATTGGAGCAGAGCCTCACCCATTTGTTACATATTGTTGATGACAGCTCTCATCCTGCCACAGCAGAGCTGAATACTTGGGGCAGAGGGTGTATGGATTATAGAGACTCAGCTACAACCTGCTACCCATTCCCTCAGGTTCTGAATATGTGGAGTCAATGGTTGGATGAAGATATTAAAAAATAATTGCAGCCATGCATGCTGGCTCAAATCTGTAATTCCAGTGCTTAGGAATCTGGGGCAGGAGGATTGTTAGAGTTTGAAGCCAGTCTAGGCCACACAGATCATGGCTAGACTGGGCTACAAGGTAGAATCATATTTAAAAAGCATTGCAAAAAAAATAAAAATAAAAAAAAATAAAAAGCATTGCACCTGTACTGAGAATGTACACTTTTTTCCTCATTATTCTCCAAATAAAGTAGTAAAGCAACCGTTTGCATAACTTTTCATTGTAAGTAATGTAGAGATTATTTAAATACATATGGAGCCAAAGACATTATTCTGGGCTTAAAAGCACTTGTTATTCTTGGAGAAGACCTGGGGTTTGGTTTCTAGCACTTACGTGGTAGCTAACAATCATTGGTAACGCCAGCTCTAGGGAACCCCACACTTTCTTCCAATGTCTGTGGGCACCAGGCACTCACATGGTACACAGATATACATGTAGACAAAACGCGAATACACATAAAATAAACAAATAAAAATTGAAGAAAAGTTTATGAGGACATGTGTAGGTTATGCAGTAGTATGCCGTTTAATATGTAGACATTGAGCTTTCCCTAGATATCTGTAGGAGGTTCTGGAACCTAGTTTGTGAGGATACCAAGGGACCACTATACTTCTATATTTCACTTTGTATAGATTTTTTGCAATACGTGCACCAGTATACTTGTGAAGACGAAGTTTATTTGGTGCACAATTCTTCAGGTCCAAAGTTTAAACAGTACTGAGAAGGCTCCATAGTGCAGGGTTATCACTTCCCTGCAGAGACAGCAATGGTGGAAACCCATTTGGGAAAGAGCAGACTTACCTTGAGTCAGGAAGCTGAGAAGACATGAGGGACTAGACATGTTCATTTTGTAATACCCATCTCTTGAAAACAACCAAGGAATCACCAGGGGACTACTTCCTGCTCCAATAACCCAATGGCCTCCCTCTGGGCTCCATCTCTGGAAGGCCCACACAACCTTCCCATTTCATCACCCTGGCGACCAAGTTCCCCACACATAAATTTATACAGGAACAAAAATTATGTTCAAATCTTTAATAGGAAAGGATACTGACTACTATTCTAGATCACTTTTGGGTTCGTAACCTACAAAGCTGGATGGGAAACAGAGTGGCCACTGAGAGAGAGAACACGGGAGGAAGAGTGTGTAAAAAATAATTAAAAGCATAAATTAGGATAGGGAGAGGGAAATAGAGGAGAGAAGGGTGTAGAAGTGGGTTAGCTAAAGGTAAGGATATATGAAGAAGCCTTGTGGAAATACACTAGCTTGTGTGTGTGTGTGTGTGTGTGTGTGTGTGTGTGTGTGTGTGTATGCATATGTATATATAAATGAAAAAGGAGTTTGAATGGAAGCACTCTGCATGGGCAGTTAACAGTGCTGCCAAAGGACATTGGTCAGTAAATGAAAAGCTCAGTGCCAGGCATAGTGCAGAGTCTTACACTACGCTTCAGAATCACCTAAAACAATACAGGCTATTTCCATTGCTCTTGGTTATACACCTTCCACAAAAGTCTAATAAATAAATAAATTATTAATAATGATTCTTAAGTTTTTATTAATGATTGATATAATTTAATAAATGAATATTGCAAAAGGCAGAGAAACACTGAGCCACCTAATTTAATACAAGACGAGCACTACTTATGTCACCTTCTCTTGGTTTCTTGCTTTTTTTCTTCTCTATCAAGATGTAAAGAAGTTTAGCAGAGTTTCACTAGACATGCTAAGAAAGGCATCATCACATTATTATTAATATTACTTATAAACAATTATTACTTTGGAATACGCATTTTATTCTAGTCATCTTGGATACAGAACATAGAGAAATTAGTCTCTTTTGACTAGGAAAGGCCATACTGGCTAGCTTACATAGTGCCAGAAGGTGTAATTTAGGCTGCTAAGGGAGAAAAGACACCAATGCTCTCACTTAACACTGGACATGGAATGCTACCATCCTGACTAACCTGTCTGGTAAGATGCACCCACCGGTGCAATAGTGACAATGACAGCTAGTGGGAAAACCAACTGCTTTCTGATTGAAAATGAAGATGCTCTATAGGAGGGTTTTCTTGCCTGGCAATGTAAACCTGGTCAAAAGCTCACGACTTGGGAGATCTTGAGTCCTAGGAGGAATCTATGGTTGTTGTTTTGGTAAATGGTCATTCTGTCAAACTGCTTTCTAAATATTTATGTTTATACCTATAGATTTATGTTGCTTCTAATTTTGGGGGAGAAAAGCTTCTTTTTGAAATGGGCAACAATTAATGCAGAGGTTGATAATTGTTCGAAGTGCGAAGTGTGAAGAGTTTTGAGTTCTAAGCTGTGGATTGGTCATCTATAGTATACGCCCCCAATACAAGGCTCAGGGAACATCTCAGAAGAGTGGGCAGAAAGAATGTAAGAACTGGCAGCTAAGTGGGCAAGCTATGAAATGCTGATTTCTGGACTGGATATGGCTTTTGCATACCCTACTCACAGCAACTATGATTACCTGCATAGATTAAGCCAGTGGAAGTTCCAACAGGAGTGGGAGAGCAATGTCTCACCCTTGGCAGACATGCTGTCGAGTTACTTTCCTGTGTGGACATGGCTGCTAGTAGATTGTTCATACTTGTGGATGGCTCTTCACCCATGCGCATATGGGCAGTACTAATTTGACTGGGAGGTTAGCAATAACAACAAAAATTGGAGTTCATAAATTTTGGAAGAACATTTAGAGCAGGACTCTGAGGAGAATTGGAGGATGGTAATGATGGATATGATCAAAATAGTCTATGAGCCTATATGAATTTCAAAGAATAAATAAAGATATAATTTTTTAAAAGGGAAGAGGAGGAAGCTTGCAAAGACGTGTGATTGGCAAGTGTGTAGGGGCCACCTGAGGAAAACAAGTCGGTGAACAGTTGGGTATGTGGCTTTGGGACTCATGAAAGAGGCCCTAGCTGAAGACTGAGGAAGTGGATCTTGACACTCTTCCCCTTCTCCAGAAACTTCACGAAGGGTCTAGAATTCTGTTTATATCTTATGTTTCAACGTTTGATTGAGTAGTAAAGGTTTAATATCTACAGAATTCCACAATGATTAATGTTGGTTGTCAACCTAACTGGATGTGGAATCATTTAGGAGACAGCTCTGTGATTGTAGTTTCCAGAGACGTTTAACTGACTGAGGATGGAGGACTCACCCTAACTGTGGGTGGTACTTTTCCATTGGCTGGAGACTGGATAATAAGGGAAAAAGGAAAAAGTGAGCTGAGCCCTGACATTTACTTTACTCTGCTTCTGCTCTCTCACTCTCTTGTTGCCATAGCAGAGAGCTCCAGTGTCCAACTGCTAGCCAAAAATAAACTCATCTTCCCTAAAGCTGCTTCTTGTCAGGTATTTGGTCCTAGCAATGAGAAAAAGAACCAATCCTAATCTAATCCTAAAATCGAGATACAAAGTGGATGAAGGCCAGAGGGCTCTTTAGAATTTATTTCAGGGGCTAGAAAATGGAAAAGAAAGGTGTAGTAGATTCTGGAATGAATCAAAACTGGCTTTTATAAATTATATAAATCCTGTCGATAGAGGGGAGGATTAGTTAAATGGCACAAAGTTGCAGCTAGACAGAAATAACGGAGTCTGCTAAACCTCCTGACCAAGACTATAGATTAATGCATTATGTATTTCAAAATAACTGGAAGGGTGGGTATTAGACAATCTTACCTTAAAGAAATAAATATATAGGATAAGTATGCTAATTTTTTATTTTTATTCTACTACTATATATATATTTATTAAAGCATTATGTTGTACCCCATATTCGCTTGGAAATGAAATATTTATGTATATTCAATTATTCTGAAATATATATGCATATATATATATATATATATAATGTCTAAGTTCCCTTGTCAGTAAAATGAGGATAAATAAACAGAATAGGGATGGGGGTGGATGGAGGGAGAGGGAAACATGATCTGGTATTGGGTGGGGGAAAGGACTGAAGCAAGCCCTGAGGGCCAGCAGAAAGAATGGAAACAGATGACCTCAGGAGGAAGAAGGTTGGGAGGACACTCTAGAATGTACCAGAGACCTGGGAGGCAAGAAACTCTCAGGACTCAAGGTGGGGGTGGGCTACGGTGGGGAGAGGGAACTTACTGAATCCACCTTCAGGAGAAAGACAGGGCATCAAGTGAGGGAGGGGGTTGCTATCCCACAGTCAAAGCTCTGACCATAATTGTTCCTGTCTGAAAGAACTGCAGGGATGGAAATGGAGAAGAGCCTGAGGAAAAGAAGGTCCAGGGACAGGCCCAAAGTGGGATCCAGCTCAAGGGGAGGCCCTAAGACCTGACACCATTACCGAAGCTATGGGGGCATTCACAAAAAGGGATCTACCATGACTGCCCTCAGAAAGACCCAACAAGCAGCTGAAAGAGTCAGATGCAGATATGTGCAACCAACCAATGGACAGAAGCTGCTGAATCCTGTGGTTGAATTAGGGAAAAGCTGGAGGAAGCTGAGGAGGGCAACCCTGTAGGAGGACCAGCAGTATCCATTAACCTGGACCCCTGAGATCTCTCAGACACTGGATCACCAACCAGATAGCATCCACCAGCTGAGATGAGGCCTCCAACACATAACACAGCAGAGGACTCCCCGGTCTGGGTTCAGTAAGAGAAGATGCACCTAACCCTTAGGAGACTGGAGGCCCCAGGGAGTTTAGAGGTCTGGAGAGATGGGTGGGGTGGGGACATCATTGTGGAGACAGGTGGGCAGGGAGGAGGTATGGGATGTGGAACAGTTGGGAGGTGGACTGGGAGGGGAATAAAATCTGGAGTGTAAAAAAAACCCAACTGAACACATCTAAGCTTACTACGGTGGAATGGTTTGTTACCATTCAAAACCTGCAGGTTAGCCATGCGGGTTGCCGAATGTAATCCTAGCACTCAGAAGATAGAGATAGGACAATTGCTGTAAGTCCACAGTCAATTTGGATTACACAGAGAATTCTGGCCATCCTGGGCTACACAGAGAGATTCTGTCTCAAAGAGTGAACTAAATAACAATGCTGAAAGCTTATCCTTTCCTGTTTAAATGTCAGCTAAATGCCTGGAGAAGGGCAAAAGAGACCCTTTCTTTCTTTCTTTCTTTTTTTTTTTTTTGGTTCTTTTTTTCGGAGCTGGGGACCGAACCCAGGGCCTTGCGCTTCCTAGGTAAGCACTCTACCACTGAGCTAAATCCCCAGCAAAAGAGACCCTTTCAATTGGTTGCTGTCTAGGCTATGCCTAGGGGAAAAGGAGGAAAAGCAACCCAAAGCCAGTACTTTTATGTTACTGAACTCAAGTGGATCCCTTCTGAAAACAATGCTTTTTTTCATGGCAAAAAAAGAGTGTTTATTTCTGTGTGTAGTGCCTATTTTCCCAGATGGAACCCCTCTAACCAGATCATCTCAGGAAGCTTTGGTAGCAGCGACCAGGGACTGGCATTGCAAGAGCTTGGGTTAGAACTGCAAAGGAGTCTGGACACCCTCTGACAACTGCTTCCCAATGTTTGAAAACTTGAGCCTCTCTTTCACCTTCCTTCTGTTCTCTTAGATCTCTCTTTTCCCTTTGATTCCTCTCAGAAGGAAATGTGAGTGAAAATTGTCCCGTCAGCAGGTATGGATTCAAAGCCCAGCTCTGCCAATTATTAATTAATCTCAAACAAGTCAGCTAGCTTCAGTCTCTCTGAGGTTCCCCATTAAAAATAAGGGAATGATTAATAAATGACTTTACAATGTTATATTGAACACTGAATCAGATAACTTTATTCAAACTTAGAACAGGGCCAGTGACTACGTGCATTCTAGTGATATAATTTCTTTACACGCTGCCCTCTTCTTCCCTCCTTACTTACCCAACTGCAGCAGTCACATGAGTGCTGCCTCACCTTGAGTCCTGCCTTATAATTGCCGTGCTTATGTTTTGTTTAGATAATGTTCTGTACGGGCCAACAGAAATGCGGTACCTTCATGACTCAGAAGTGAGTCCTCACCTGGACGAATTCATTCTCAGCATTAGTCACCTGGATAAAAGGTCTGTCCCTCAAAGCAGAAAAGAAAAGCAACCAACTAACCAACCAAAGGAAAAAAAATTTAAGAAATGACAAAACAACAAGAACAAAGTTGAGCAGACTTGTAATGGAAGTGAAAACCTTTCTTGGCATGTGTATTGAAACTCTGACTTACTCCATCTTTATCAAGATGGTAAGACATCTAGGAGGGGCCTGCTCTGGGGAGTAGTAGTTATGGGTGGTAAGAAACAAAGAAAATATGCAAGAAAACAAGGGAAGGTGACACAAGTTGCAGCCGTCTTTTTTTTTTTTTAACTAGGTGGCTCAGTATTTATTCCCATTTTGTTTTTTCTTAAGAGTGTAATAAAGTGTCTCATCCTCTGTTCGCTATTGTTTTTAATTACATTTCTTGATGTTTTGGCTGTGAGCCTTAGCCTTTAATGGCTGAGTTCTGTTTCTCTCCAGCCTTGTGTTTCTTTAATAATAAAGTTGAACATCTGTTCATATGTTTAGTGGCCATTTGTAATGTCTTCCAAGTTTGCCTATTCTGTTCTGTTCTTTTCTGAGACAGGGTCTTATGTAGTTGCAAGCTTAACTATGTAGCTGAGGATGATCTTGCATTTTGGATCCTACTATCTCTAATTCCCAAGTGCTGACTGAGATTACACATGTGTACCACTGCATCTGGCTTTATATGTTAGTGGAGATGAAACTCACGGCCATGAGGATAATGGACTAAAGCTCTGAAACTGTAAGCCAGCCCCAAGGAAATGTTTTCTTTTATAAGAATTGCCGTGATGATCATGGTCTCTCTTCAAGGCACTAGAAACCCTAAGATAGGGACATTCAGAAATTATTGGAGATTCTTTCTTAAAACCAAGTGGGAAACATGGTGTCATATAGGCAAACATGGTGCTGGAGAAGGATCTTAGCGTCCTATATCTTGATCCATAGGCAGTAGGGAGTGATCTGATTCCCTTCCTCCAACAAGACCATACCTACTCAAACAAAGTTACACCTCCTAATAGTGCTACTCCCTGTGGACCTATGGGGGACATTTTATTCAAGCTACCATACTGGGTTAGCACCTATCACTGAGCCAGCCCCACTTGTTTTCTTTATTGTGGACTGAAACGAGGACCTCACATATGCTTAGCCAGCACCCTACGCCGGAACTATATATTCAGCTAAACTTTACCCATTTTCTTACTGAGAAATGTCATCTTATTGAGTTGTAAGGACTCTTGTAATAGTTTATCTAAAGTTTTTGGCTTTTTCATGTTAAAAATCTGTGATCAATTAAACTCTCAATTTTTGTGCAAATGCATAGTCAGTTGTTTCAATATTATTTACTTAGCATTTCCAAAAATATTAAAATAAGACTTGTTTTGGAACAGGGTCTTGCTATGGAGCACAGCTGGCCCAGATCTTGGTTGGCATCCTCCTGCCTCAGCCTTCTGTGTGGAATAAAGATCTGTACCACCATATCTGCCAAAATTTTTATTTTTATTTTTTCCTAATAAACTGTAGAATCACTTGGTCAAGTTTAATATTTTTACTGTGTAATTTTTATTGGGATGAACTTCAAATGATAGACATATGGGAGAGAAATTTCACCTTTATGAGCAACATAAGAAAAGGTTCATCTATTCCTTGATTCTAGACTTTGTTGTTGTTGTTTAATCTTTCAATAAATAGCTTTCTAACCCTGACCCTACCTACTGTTTTTTGTTCAGGATTAATAATCTTGGCATATTCTTCCTTCTGTTGTTTTCAAGACTGGGTCTCTGTGTATTCCTGGCTATCCTGGAACTCACTATGTAGACCAAGCTGGCTTGGAACTCACAGCGATCCACCTGCCTCTGTTTTTGCCTCTTGATTGCTGGGATTAAAGATGTACAGCACTGCATCTGTTTTAGGATTAATCATTTTAGAGGCCTTGTTTCATTTCCTTTCATTACATTTTATTAAAGAACTGAATTGCTTCTCAGGTGGCAACATGACTAGAGTTAGAATTGCCTGCCCTAGTCAGTGCAATGGTGGTTGCTACTAATGAGAAAGACTTCACTTTCCAGGAGGGTGGGAGATTATGAAGCTAATCTTCAGTAGCTTCTGATCCCCAAGTCTGGCTAACCTGAAAGTAAAGTGCTGAGTTAGGAACAAAGGTCAGGAAGATTATCACTGCTTATGACACAGAAGCATGCAATGGGATAGATAGTTGGGACTAATGGTAAAAAAATAATTCAGGCATGCAAAAGTCCACTGAGGCAAACAGTCCTTCCAAGACAGTGTTTCTCATCTTTTATGCTCTATGCACTGTCAATTATTTTAAAGACTTAGTTTTATTCTTTTAAATTATATATAGATGTGTGTATGCATGTGTGGGTATGTTCACATTGAGCGCAGAGACCTGTAGAAGCCAGAGGTGTCACAGGTGGAGTTAGACAGCTCTGAGTGTCCTGTTGAAGGTGCTGAGAACTGAAGTCACATCCTCTGGAAGAGCAGCCAGTAAATCACTGTGTCATCTCTCCAGGCCTAAGTCGATGCTTTTGTTGCTGTGGGGGTTGGTTATGCCTGTGTATAGTAGGGTGTTTAATAGTATTCCTAGACATTGCTAGATGCTGTTAGCAACACCTCCACTCAGTTATGGCAACAGAAAGTGTCTCTGGGCATTGCCAAATGTCCAGTGGCTGGTGAAATCACCTCTAGTTAAGGACCATGGCTCCAAGCTCTAAAGTCATGGTTCTCGACCTTCCTAATGCCATTGTGACACTTTGTGCTGACCCCCAACCATAAAATCATTTCATTGCTAATTCATAATTGTACATTTGCTACTGTTATGAATTGTAATGTAAATATCTGGTGTTAGGTCACTCCTAGGAAAGGGTCGTTCGACACCCCGTCCCCACAAAGAGATCACACACCACCACATGTTGACAATCACTGATCTAAAGTAGCAATCACTCCTGAGAAAAACCATGGAAGTGAGCACTCCAAATCAACTACAAGTGTGTCAGTGGGAAGGATGGAGCAATTTAAAGTTAGTTGGCTTCCTGGAAAGGGGAAGTACAAGGAACCCCACCCCCACCTCAGCCACATCCTGGTAGCCTGGTGGGTGGTGGCCTAACTGATGTCCCAGGGATGTGTCATGATCACAGCAGGAGTGGAAAGAAACTGACCAGGGGCCTGATTTTCTCATAACCCTGTGGAAGAAATATCTCCTGCAGAGCTTGGTGTGTGTGTGTGTGTGTGTGTGTGTGTGTGTGTGTGTGTGTGTGTGTGTGTATGTGTGTGTTAAGGTCTAGAGGCATTACTCATAAAGAAATTATTGGTCATTGTTCAAAGGTGATACTATAGTCAGAACCATCTCAAGACCTAGTGGAGGGGACTGTTCAAATCCTGTCAATTTGTCCCAGTTTTAGAAGCTTTGGGACCTTGTTCAAATGCCATTAGGTGTAATTGGCTTGGAGTTATGGAGCACAGTTGTGGGGGCTGTGCTCTGCTAGACAGTGGAAATTGAGTAGAACACACAGGATGGGAGTATGGGAGTGTTCCTGGGGAGATGAAAGAACTGAGGGATGGGGACAATGTGGCTCAGCAATGTTCAGGGGAGACAGGCTAGTGCTTTGCCAGAAAGGGAAGGAGAAGATATATCCCAACTATATGCACACTATCCGAGGTTGGTTATTACTTATCTGCAAACATATTTGTTTGGGCTGAGTTGCTTCTAAAATGTTTGTTATAGAGAGAAATGGCCTGGCTGTGGTAGCACATGCTTTTAACTTCAGTACTTTGGCAGGAGGATTGCTGCTGAGTTGAGGCCAGCATTAGCTACATAGCAAGGCCCTTTCTTTATAAAAAAAAATTACAGAGGAATGAATAGACAGTGGGAAAGGGGAAGGGGAAGTCTGAAAACTTTCCCTGGTTGAAAGCAAGGGAGCCACAGAGTTATGTGGGAATTGGCAGGGTAATATGAACAAGAGGTCTACATTCAATTTAAGAAGACTGTTCACGAGAGTTTTCTCTCCCCTACAGCTGCTGAATCTTTCTTCCAGTGGAAGGAAGCCAGGGTAGGTTCCAGTAAGCAGTAAGGCAGGTAGAAGCCTGTGCAAGCACAAGAAAGACACCTGGCTTTTGTTCAGCTAGGATGTGTGGTGCTGGTTGAGAACAGCCAACATTTGTATGTGTTGGCTGGTACACACACACACACACACACACACACACACACACACGAAATTACATGCCTAAATTGGGGCAAAGAACTCCATGATCTGGTGAGAGTAAGGGAAGCCACAGGTGATTTATGTACTATCAAAAGTAAAAAACGGCCTAGTCGTCACCTAATCATGGACCATTCCATTTATAATGCGGTGGTTAAAACCGGACAGCGAGGCTGTAATGCTGTCAAAATTCTCTTAAGCTTTAGGGACAAGATCAGAGTTATAGCTCACATATGATGTGATAATTATGTAGATGTAGTGGGCACCACATTTATGTGTGTGTGTACAAGCAGTGTTTCTATGTGGGTGGGTACAGCTCTTACACAAGTTACTATGAAGGCCAGAATACAACCTTAGACGACGTCAGTTCCTTGAACACCTTCCACCTTTTGACACATGGTCTTTCATTGGCTCTGAGCATCTTCAGGGGTAGTGTAACTAACCAGTGAACTTTGGAGATCTGTCTCTAGCACTCTCATCTCAGTATTCCTGGGATTATAAGCACAAACTACCATGCTTGGCTTTTTATATGGGTCCTGGGGTTCCAAACTCAGGTTGTTGTGCTTGCAAAGGCACAAAGATTTTAGTGGCTGATCATTGTCCTATTGCCCACAGACATTATTTTCTACATATAATACATGATAACTTATTGAGCCTTTAGGGTCACAGGTAATTTAACACCTCCATTTTATAGGCAAGGAAATGTAGGCATAGAAGGATCGAATAATGTATTTAGTGGCAAGTTGGGAATTCTGACACAGCTATCTTACACAAAAGAATGCTGAAATCTTCAAATGAATGACGCCAGTCAAAGCCCTGGGCAGTGGAGATTGAGGGGTGAGCATCCTTAGGTGCTACACATCAACCAAACTGTGTTATCTAGAATAAGGGTTTTAATGGAATCTATTCAGAGGTTGCTGTGATGATTGACACTTCTAGTGACAAGAAACCCAAGAAAGTTTAACCTACTGGGAGACTTGAAAATTTTTTCTCCCAAATACTGTATTTCCAAGGCTAAAACTCCATAGAGAATGTTATGATATCTAATGTGTGTGTGTGTGTGTGTGTGTGTGTGTGTGTGTGTGTGTGTATGTGTTACCTTTATTTTGCACATCCTAAGCAGTGGTGATTGGACTTAATGCCCAGACTTCATATTACAACTCAAATGAAGTTAAAAATTTTCCATTTCCTGTTTAAAGCTGTGCCTGAAGTTTATTCAGCACATATCAGTTAGTTCTTTCCCAGTCCTCGGAGTTTGTCCACACCCTGTCTCTGCTGTGAAGCCTCAGCTTTGATATAGACTGGCTCTGCCTTGTGGAGCACTTGCCCCACCATGGGTATACTGTTTCATCAGACTGCATATGTTATCTGTTTTACAGAAATAATATTGCCTATCTCCTTAAACTACAACCTCGCTGAGGGCCAGGATCTCTGTCCCCATCATTTTGTTCATTATGAAGGGCTTCAGGGGAGCTAGATCAATTTCTATAACAAAGCTTTCTTTGCTTAGGACCATTCAAGTGCTTATTCTGTGCCCGGTTCTGAGAAAATACATGAAACTTTTAGGCACAAATTTCATACCAGAAAAATTAGAAGAATTATTCTGGGTTTTTCTGGCAAGTTGCAGAACATTAATGTAAGACATCATAGGAAGGAGTATAGAATAGTTAAAAATATGGAAGCAGGATATCTTGGCATCATAGCTGATTCATGGTAAACTGAAATCTATTTCTTGTTCATTTGTGTGTTAATTTCCATGTAACATATAGAGCTCTTATGGATAATTGAGCCTGATTTGAAACACAGGAAGAACTGAATCTGTGAGGATACAGATGCAAATCATTTTAGAGGAAACTTCCTGAAGTACATTTTAAGAGACCTACTAAAGCCGCACAACTGACACCATACGGAAAAGGACTCACACACTTCTCCCAGGGATGAGGAGTAAAATGTCATTTACAATTGTTAGGGAGTTCTAGGGAGCTGTGAGGTACAAATATAATACAAAAGGCATCAAGATTAGAAAAGAGAAGCCTGGGTGGTGGGGGCGTACAGTTTTAATACTAGCACTTGGGAGGTAGAGGCAGACAGATCTCTTGAGTTCAAAGCCAGCCTGGTCTACAGAATGAATTCCAGGACAGCCAGAGCTACACAGAGAAACCTTGTCTTAAAAAAAAAGCCCCTCCAAATAAAAGATTAGAAAGGAGGATTATAGGCTATTAAGTGGAGGAAATCCAAAGTACCCATTGAACCTTATTAAAGGTCATAAAGGAACCCACCAAGGTATCACACAATTGTTTCTATAGACTAGTAATTAACGATGTAAAAATAAAATAAAGATGATAATTTCCTATCAATAGCATAAAATTAAAAAACAAGAAATTAAAGAATGAATAAAGATATAAATGCAAGACTTAGACTTAAAAACTGCGTAAGAATTAAGAAGGCACTGTTGTTCTTGCAGAGGACCTGAGTTCAGGTCTTACCACCCACATGGGGGCTCCCAACCATTTGTAACCTCAGTTCCAGTGGATCAAGTGCTACCTTCTTGACCTCCCGGGCACCAGGAGGCACATGGTACATAGACATACACGTGGGCGAAACACTCATGCATATAAAAATAAATCTAAACTTTAAAATGATATAATACTCTTGAAAGAATTAAAATTAAGATAAATGGAAAAACATTTTAAACATTTAAGTGTTCATGTACCCTTAATATTTTAAGATGGTCATACTCTTATATTTATAGAGTTACAACAACTTCTACGCAAATTCCCACTGCCTTTTCTTTTTCCAAAAATCAATAAGCGTATCGTAATATCCATGCGAAGGAACAGAATAGCTTTTGATATCTTGAAAATGCGCAAAATTAAAGAGCTCATACTTTCCACTTTCAAAACTTATAACATAGAGAAAGGAATTAAGAATGTGCACACACACACACACACACACACACACACACACACGCACGCACGCACACACGAACACACACACAGGCATAAACACACAGAGGTGGAGGGAGAGGGAGAGAAAGGGTCTTTAAAAAAACAACTTTGCGGTTGGGGATTTGGCTCAGTGGTAGAGCCCTTGCCTAGCAAGCGCAAGGCCCTGGGTTCGGTCCCCAGCTCCGAAAAAAAGAAAAACAACAACAACAACAACAACAACAAAAAAAAAAACCCCCCAACTTTGCTTCATACTGACTCATTCTGAAATTCTGCACTGTGGTGTAAATCAAGATGTGGGCCACACCTAAGTGGAGTGTTCTATAGCTGTCAGTGTTCAGCTGTCTCCCAAATTGCCACTGACAGGCTGAGACAAGAATATTGCTTAAACCCAGGCATTTAGAACCAGCCTAAGTGGACTAGCAAGACCCTGTTACTTTAAAGAAAACCAA
The DNA here is from genome assembly GCF_021556685.1 of Rattus norvegicus. Taxonomy (NCBI): domain Eukaryota; kingdom Metazoa; phylum Chordata; class Mammalia; order Rodentia; family Muridae; genus Rattus; species Rattus norvegicus. Next base: position 124,021,256 of record NC_141554.1, on the reverse strand, counting down.
CAGGAGACATATATTCAAATAATATATGTGAGATAGAATGTTCTGCCAAAAATAGGTTAAAAAAAAAAAAACAACCGTGACAATTAAAAACAACTCAACAATTAGAAGACAAACAACCTGATTTTACTCTACGAATGACGTAAATTGATGCTGTTCCAGAGAGAATGGAAAACCGGTCAATATCCATGTGAAATCCTCAACTTTGTCAGCTATCAGGGGAATTTAAATACACACCCCATATGGATCCTACTGGGATGACAATCGAAGTGGCAAATAACAGTGCTGGGGGAGTTAGGAGAACCTGGAACCCAGTGCACTGCTGAGGGGAACACAGAGGGCTGCAGCTGCTGTGGGAAAGTTTGGGTTCAAAGGTTAGGGTTACCATGAGATCCAGTAATTCCATTTGCACATCTCTGCTTAAGAGGACTGAAAATACACCCACCCAAGCACCTGGAAACTCTTGCTCAGATTAACAATGTTCTTAAGAGCTCCATAATGTAAATAATCCAAATGCCTACGACTAGATAAAAGACAGCATATTTATCTGAAAGAATATTATTCAGGCTGGAAGGGAATGGATTAATGATATATGCTATATGGAGGAGATATGGACATGGATACCTTGTGCTATGTGAAGTAAGCTGAGCACAAAAAGATACATTATGTGTTTCCAGGAGGCGAATCTATAGAGTTAGAGAGCAGATTAATGGTTGCTTGGTGCTGGAGGTTGAATAGTGGGGACAGGGGAGTAAATGCTAATGCATCTGGGTCTCTTGTGGGTGAGAAACGGTTCTAAAATTGAGATGCTTGCATAACCCTATGAATGTACTAAAACATCAAGTGAATTGTGTACTTTAAACAAATGGATGTATATGGTATGTGAATTGCATCTTAATAAAAAGGAAAACTCAGAAAGTGACTGGAGAAGTTTTCAAATGACACACACACACACACACACACACACACACACACACACACACACGCAAAGTCCATGAAGAAGAATTTAGCTTCAGTTTCCATTAGGATTTGGATAAACAGACATACCTATTCCTCAGAGTGACCTTTATGTGTTTAGGGATTAGGAAAGTTGACTAGATAAACAAAGTATACTCTTACTGACCAACTTCCAGGACCAGAGCATAGCCTGGGCACAGATTTACTCCCCACCTTTTGTTCTTTTCATTTCCCTTCCTTTTTCTTTCCATAGTTGAAATATTATCTTGTTAGAACAAGGTAGACTAGGCTGATGCTCAGTGATATATTTCATACTCAACAGACCAAAGCTCCAAGACTCAGGATGGACATAAAGCATGCACATGTGTGCATGCGTGTGTGCACGCATACACACACACACACACACAGAGACAGAGACAGAGAGAGAAAGAAAGACAGGCAGAGAGAGGGGGAGAGAGAGAGAGAGAGAGAGAGAGAGAGAGAGAGAGAGAGAGAGAGAGAGAGAGAAGATAGGGGAGGAGGGGAGAGGCAGGGAGGGAGAGATTGTAAATCGATGACTTCATCCTTCACCTCAGGTAAACCAGTATTTATACTAAAAAGACTGAGTTCTTATGATGACTTGTGTAGTTTATCAGCTAGTGAGTCATCCTGAGTTCTATGTGTGTTGGTCACGGTTCAAAGGCTGTTGCTAACACTACTTTCTATTTCATTTAAAAAAAAGATGTTTATGCTACTTGTCGACAGAGCCAGACCATATAAATAATGTAACAATAACAATTCCATATATAGGCATGATGCCATCTGTGGTCTGCTACTATGAAAGTTTGCTTGAAATGAGCTATTTTATCTATGCTTTTGATACTGTTCAAAAGTTCTTTACACCCCGGGGTTATCCTGAACTACTGAAGGGATCTGAGATTCCTTTGTAGGTACCAGTGTTAAGCTTGCCAGTGTTGAATCTGTGTTCCTACTCTAATCCAAGACATACTCAAGTAACCGCCATGTTCTCAAACAGCGCTTGCTAATTTTGCAGCCGGAGAAAAGAATCACCACTCCAGCCACTCCTCCAGCTTCCTTGACACCCTGGAAGCTGCATAGGATATAGAAACTACAGATTCTCCAAGGATGTTTTGTTCAGCTTCATGGACATCCCCAAAGAGCAAGAAGCTTAGACAACAAATCCCTCCTGCTGTATAAGGGAGAGGGGCCCACCCTGACGCGGAGTGCCCTTGGATCAAATGGCAAGCAGTAAGGCTGGTGGTGTTTCTAGGAGAGCCTTTTCTTTCCCAAGTTTTCCTGTTAAAGCATGGTCCTGTGTTTTGTTTAGTTTTGTTTTTCACCCTGGCTTTAGCTCCTAATAGGCGGTAGTTTCAATTCTCTCCCCAATTATCCATGACCTGTGGGTTTTTAAAAACATTTTCTTGCCCAGGGGTTTATATGAGAATGAATTTAAGTTCTTATCAAGAACAACCCTAAATTCAAAGAATTATTTCTTTCACTTCGAATTACAAATAAGTTTTACCTTTTATTGAGTTCCATTATACAATTTTACATATTCTCATTGTTAGTAAGTGGTAACGAAGCAAATGGAACGAATGGTTTTGAGCTCTCCTTTTCAGCATATAGATTTACCTCAAAACAGTACAAAGCAAGCGCACGGCTGCGAGTTTCAGGCACTTTCGAGTTGCTTAAATATTTACAGATACGTAAGCACCCTGTATGAAAGCATGACGATTTCGGCGTCAGGAGGCAATACTCCACAGATATCAATCTCTAAATGCTACCCTTTGCACAGCTCCAAATATTCCTGAGAAAGGTCAGTCTCTTTGCCATTTCCTTCATACTTCAGAGTATCTTGGGGAACCATACCCTCTGTTACTTGATGTACCACTAATTGCACAAAATACATGTAATGTGTTGTTCATCCAGGGAGAATGCATCGTGTCTTCTTGTAATATCTGAAACAGAGAACAAAAGCAAAACCCACATGATTATCACCAACTGAAGCTGTCTGTGCCAAAAAAAGACTGTGTATATAAAATAACAGGCATATTTGAATTTATCACTGACACTGGGCTATTTAAAATGACGGAAAGCAGAAAGAGCAAAGAATAACATTACCGGCTTTAGTCTTCACAGCTGAGTTACAAAGGCAGCGTATCAAAAAAGCAGAAAAGATCTGGTTACTCATTAGGAAAAACAAAGGTTCGGGAAATGCAAAATTCAATTAAAAGAGACAGGATGTGATCTTTGAATTCTATTTTAATTGGTCATCACCAGGGCTTCTTTGATAAGAGTTTACGGATCACCCATGTACCTTTTAACAGAGTTATGCACGGAGTCACCCAGGGACTTTTCGAACGCTCCTTCCCTGCACACTTGGAATAACATTAAATGAAGATAGGAAACAAAAGTACCTATTTGAAATATGATTATATAAGCTAATCAATGTAAATAAATGAGATACAAAATGTGAATATAATATTTCCACATCTATATAAAGATATACATTCATGTTGCTCTACATATTTTAAAAATTAGTCAGTTAATGTGATCAAAAGCCAAAGCAACAAAGGTTTTATGCTTAAATGAAATAGACAAAGGAAAAGAATAGTATACACGTTACGTTGCCTCTCTTTGAGTCATACCTTACCATTGCCTCTCTTTGAGTCATACCTTACCATTGCCTCTCTTTGAGTCATACCTTACCATTGCCTCCCTTTGAGTCTTAACTCAGGTCTTAAGTTTTTTTGTTTGCTTTGATTTGGTTTTCTAATATTGAGTTTTCAAGGCTGTAAAGATGCTCAGTGGTTAAAAGGACTTAAGGACCTGAGTTTGGCTCCCAGTACTCTCACTGGGAGGCTCATATTGCTAGAAAGTCCAGCTCCAAAAGATTTGACACCCTTTTCTCCTTGCCTCTACATTGTATACATGAGGCACACACACACACACACACACACACACACACACACACACACACACACACACACCCCTCCCTCTACCACATACATGCATACATATACACACAAATGAAAAAGAATATAAAAAATACTGGATGTGCTGGTTGCTTTTGTTCGTTTATTTTCAACTGAATCCAAGCTATGGTCATAAGAAGAGGGAAACTCAATTGAGAAAATGTCCTCAACAGACTGGCCTTTAATGATTGACGTGGGAGGAGGATCCAGCCCACTGTGGATAGGACCACCCTGTGCAAGTGAGCCTAGTTTATATTAAAGTAGGCTGAGCAAGCTATGGGAGCACATCAATAAACAGTTCTACTTCATGATTCCCTTCCTGATTTCCCTGCATGAAGGACAGTGAGAGGGATGTGTAGGCCAAATTAACCCTTTCCTATCCATGTTGCTTTTAGTCAGAATGTTTTAATACAGTAACAGTATGCAAATTAGGAAATGAGGGTTTCAAGTTGGCTTTGAAGCCTTAGTATTAAGCCTTGTCCTACAAATGACAATTCTGTGTGCCCCTCTCATTTGTGTTATAAATAATAGGCTTAAATAGATCATAGAGGAATACAAAAATCTTAACTCATGATACTAATCTGAAAGCATGCTACAGATTTAACTGATGACAATTATTCCTGTCTCTCAGATGTGACCAACAAATGGGGTGTTCATTGAGGCTGTGTTGAAAAACCTACCAGATCCTACAGTGGCTACCACCGACTCCACCTAAATAAGAAATCTCCAATTAATAATCTTAAATTATTCTTTAAAAAATTTATGGCCAAAAGTTTAAGGAAAACAAGTATACTTAATTTGACTTTTACTAAATAATAGGTATGCTATAACAAATTACATTGCAAACTGCCAAGGAATATTAAGGCCATTTCTTCTTTGAAGAAATCAAGTATGGGGCTCGATAGAAAAGTTCCTATTTAAGTGTATACTTAATTACACTTGGTTTATTTTGTGATAGCATGATCATTTTCAATGATATGGCTGAAAAATATTTGTTTAACCTAACATCTTATGGAATACATTAATTCATTTATAAAATTCACTATAAAGTTAATGGTTTACATAAACATGTAACACATAGAAACAAAAAGTTTTCTTGTTAGCTAATGTTAGCTCATATCAAGGGCCTAAATTATTGGCCTCCAGCTAGGAAAAATATCAACAGTATAATGAAATAATTGATACATGCAGGAGGTGGGAGGAAGCCACCTGATTTGAAAAATTCATGCTTTTAGTGGAAAAACTGGACATGACCATTCTAAATATCTTGATCATAGGTAGCAATAACAAGTTGAATAATTTGCCTTGAATTTGAATAATTTGGAATTCAAGACTAGGCAATGCAGCTGCATGCAAATGAAGTAACTGTCAGACAGTACACACGGGCTGAAAACAGCATGTGCAATTGTTTTCTATTTTTTGTGAAGGAGTCATTGTTACTGGTTTTCCCCATGTATTATGAGGAATGAGGGTCATCAAGTAGACAGCTTCAAAGAACCAGCTATGTATACCATTTCCTAATAGGACATGCCTCAGGACAGTGATGGTACTTTTGCAATTGTGCTAAGCAGTAAGGGCGAATTGCAGTGATGGAAGCAGAAAGGTCCCTGCCTAGTATCAAGAAATGTCTTGCTGTTTGCATTCAGCCCTAATAGGCTAGTAAAGGTGGCAAAAAGAAGACAAAGAACACTGAAAGTCCCTCCAGCCTTCAAGGTTCCAGCTACAAAGAATGGACATATCTTGCCAACCAGAACTTGATAAACAAGATTTTTTACCCTGAATGTCTGCTGAATACTTTTGGTTTCCCATCCTCTTTCTGTATCAAAGGTTGTCTTAACAGCATGAGTTCTGAGGACTGAAAGGATCTGCTTAAGCATGAGGACCTGAGTTCTGTAAGCCAGCCCCAATTAACTATTTTTCTTTATAAGAAACAACAAAAAGAATGGATATATAGGAGACCAGACTTGACCTCATTAACCACTTAATTCTGGTCCACTCTGGTTCTCCATAATGAGTAGATGACAATGATTACAAAAGTGAACTCACAGAAACACCAGAAATCTCCCAGAGCTCTTTAAGTTAAAGCATATCAAAAAATGCAAAGACCGGGGTTGGGGATTTAGCTCAGTGGTAGAGCGCTTGCCTAGGAAGCGCAAGGCCCTGGGTTCGGTCCCCAGCTCTGGAAAAAAAATGCAAAGATCTAGAAAGCTTAACCGAAAGCCAGCTAGCTTTTGTTGTTTGACAAGTCTTTCTATCTACCATTCACTGGGCCATAATGCAAGGTAAACCTCTGTGTGAGAGTCTCCTGCATGGAATGACTACCTTCAATCACAAAAACCCAGACTCTAAGACAAATGAACTTTTCTGGGAATAGTTTGTGAGTTTTTTTCCTTCCCTGGAATGGCGTCTTGCTTATAGTCCAAGCTATATAGCATGTAGTCTGTATGTAATCCATGTTGGCCTTGAACTCACTAACCTCATACATATTTAGCATACTAAGCACTGGAATTATAGCTATAACACCATGCTAGACTGTAGGAACGAGCTTTCAAATTATTTTCTCTGGAGCTTAGCATGGACCATGTCTATAATTCCAGCACTGGGAAGGTAGGGACAGGCAGGAAGATAAGGAATCCAAAACTAGCTTTAGTTTGAGGCCAGTCTGGACTACATGTAACCTTGTTCAGAGAGAAAAAGTATTTATCTGTTCCATGTTTTCATTCATGGGGAAAGGAAGAAGGTGCTATGATAAGCTCTAATACTCTCAGTGAGGAAGCAGACAATTATGCTACAACTTTTACAAACACGATAAAAAGATTTCAATGGTTAACAGGCAATCCATATGCAAAATATATGTAAACAAAAATTCTAGGGCCTTAAGAGATAGTCTACAAACATGGTCAGGATTTCTATAAGGATCAGTAGATATGTAAAAGTGGTAATTATTTAATGGTGACAGAATTTGCCTATGAGCTAGGATCAGGTCTTCACTTTTATTTTTTCAGGCCATTTCCCTAAGGTAGTTATAGTTGATACTAACACCCAGTAATTCAGCCTGTCACCTACATCACGCCATCGTGTTAAAAAAAACTGTAATGGTATTTGCTTATGTGATATATATATATATATGTATATATATATATATATATATATATTTGTCTATATGGGGGTGTACAGGTTCATGTGGGTGCACTTGTGTGTTTGTGTGTGGAAGCCAGAAGAATGACATTGGGTATCTTCTATCGGGCTCCACTTTGTTTCTGGAGATAGAGCCTTACTGAACTTGGCTAGGCTGGCTGACTAATGGGCTCCAGGAATCCTCCATTCTCCACTCCAAGCACTGGGGTGACAGGTGAGTGCTGGGTATCTGAATTCAGGTCCTTATGTTTGTGAAATGGGCACAATGCTCACTGAGCCATCTCTCTAAGGCCAGTATCGAGCTTCTTATAGCCAAGATAAGAACATTATCTAGGAACATAGCTACCGAGATAATCTTTTCACCTCTTTGGGATTCTCCCAAATTTGCCAATCATCAGATCAATGTAAACTTGCTTAGCTAGTCGTCTTTAATGTCACAGCATAAAGAATAAATTCGTCTCTTCTGGATCAGCACTTCTGCAGCCATTTCAGGTAATTGCTTCAAGTTTCATTCATATTACATGACTTACATGGTTGAAGATATGAGAGGAACAAATTTTAAAATATAAGTGTGGAACAGTGAAATGACTCAGTAGGTAAAAATGTTTGCACTCAAGCCTAACAGCCTGAGTTCAATTCTGGGAACTCACAAGATGGAAGGAAACACTGGCTTCCGCGTGCTTTCCTTTCATCTCCACTCATACACACATGGTAATATATGTGTCATGCCACCTCACACTGTGGCACATACACAACACATACCTACTTACCCACCCACACATGGATGCATTCAAACAAAGTAAATAAATTAAAATGTAATGAAAATTATGAGCTAAATAAGTTTAGGGTAATACATTTCAAACCATTATATTTTGTTAAGTAGCACAAGGGACCCCAGATTCTGCCCTTACTTTTAAGGATGTTAATACTTGCCTGCTCATGGATAATGTCAGACAATTCTTTGACCATGTCTCTGAAATTTGATTTTAGTCCTTCATGGTACTCAATTTGATCCTCTTTAATTAGCCGCTCATTTAGTTCAAGTGCAATGCTGCATGCCTGTATGAATTTCCTGCGGATGAACATGAAGATACAAAGAAGAAAAATTAATTACCAACCATAAGTTTGACAACTTACAAATCTTAAAGAAAGACTCATTGTTAGTTATGATTACTTCCTTAGCTTAAAATACATTTAAAAAAAACCTTTCATTTTTTATCTTTGTTTTCTGTATTCTGATCTGTTTTAAAACTTGGTCAGTACCTGGTGCATACCTTTAATACCAGCACTCAGGAGGTAGAGGCAAGTGGGTCTCTGTACATTTGAGGTCAACCTGGTCTACATAGTCAGCTCTGGACTAGTCAAGGTTATATAGTGAGGTCCTGTCTCAATACAAAACAAAAATAATTCAACACCTGGCTCAAAAATATATGCCCCCTAGGAAGCTTAATGGACTTGGTTACTGTCACTCTTTGAAACAGAATTCATTTGGGGCTTACCATCTGGCTAGTAATGGTGTGGGCAAAGTGTTTGGGCTGATGGGAATAGGGGCAAAGAGTAGAGGCACTGCCATGAAAGCCTTTTCTCCTATTATTTCATATGTTAAAGTTAATTTTCTTCATTTATTTTTCTGTGTGTTTAATGCCCACAATGAAGAGAGGATGTACACAGGGAAAAAAGTACCTCACTGCCTGCATAGTATGTATTCCTGTCATAGCAACTAGTAGAGTCCTTTGTACCTGCCAGGCAGACACTATTAATACATTTTGGTAAAGGAATGAATACAGGTCAGTCTGCAAGCTGGAATGGATGATGACTCCCAGACAGAAAAAGTAAATGATTACAGCTAGGAGTAAAGAAGCTTACTGGTTACTACCTTTCTCCTTAGTCTATTTCACTCTATTAGTCATGCTTTATAATTAATATCTGTTTACATATGAGTCAGACTTTTTTTCTGACCTTTCAGACATGCCTTAGCTTACAGAGCTACTCACTGAAGACAAGGTAAGATAGTCGCTAGTGGTGCTGAGTCTGAGTAGAAGGAACAACACAAGGACTAGAAGAAAGCCTGTGCAACCTTCGTGGCTCCACGGCACCCCTTCCTACATGGTCTGAAACACTAGAATACAAGGTCAACCGGGCAAAGAAGGAAATCGTGTAATGAATACAGACTCATGTTTGTGTCGTTTAAAATATCCAAAGCAATACAGTAAGCTGGGATGTTTAATCCCTTGGGTCACAGGAGCAGTGACAGTGCCTCAGAGTATGAAACAGATCATACGGTTCCTAACCACTTAAAGTGCCATTTGGCGATCAATTAATCACTGCAAATGCAGAGAACACCCGTACTTAGTGAATATTTTTATTTCTGTTTTATTTTTTGAAGAAAATAGAATAGAGGTCTGATCTGAAGACTAACACTTACCTAAACATGTCCTTCAACTCATTCACTTTCTTAGGTGGATACTTGTTAGCTTGACTCTCATTTAAGAAAGCTCTCGCATATGCTAATGGACCAGCATTGACCTAAATTACAGAAGAGAAAGAAATGAGAGTGTGGCAAGCATGTGCAGGAAGAGTTTGCATTTTCCTTTTCATTAAACACCCCCCAAGGGCTGAGGAGATAGCAGATACACAATAAAATACCTAAGGAACCCATAGCTTAGAGGTCTATTTATTTTGCTCGTGAGAAGCTTGTGTGAAAAAAATTATTAACCAAAGGGATTAATCTGGCAAAATGATACACCAATAAATTAGTTAATGATTTCTGATGCAGTAATACAGGGCATGGCCAGTCTTAGAGGTTTGTGGTAATGTCTTCTGATATAATACAAACTTCATATAAACTAAATGTGATTTGTTTCTCATGTTAAAAAAGAATATTGAGTTTTTTTTTGCGCCCAAAAAGAACCTAACAGGTAGTTGATGCTTGCTCTGTGCCCTTACAAAAGCAAAAGAAACATCAACAGCCTTTTGTGTTTGTTGTGCAATCAACCAACATACCTGAACAGAGACACAGCCCTGCAACTTTAGCTGAAGCTGAATCATGTCCACGTCAGCAGAGGAGCAAAGCTTGTGTAGCTCTGCAGTTTTATCTTTTATTTCATCAGTAGCAACATCGATTGGTTTTAAATTCACCTGCTGTTCACAGGTTATAGGAATCCTTTTCTTTACATATGGAAATGAGTTTGAAGCTACGAAATACAAAGACCAATGTTTTGAAAGTAGCAATGGAATAATTTTATTTATTTTCATTTCATTTTATGTATTCTTCTCTCATATAATACTTTCGCCCCTTCACTCCTCTCAACTACCTCCCACCTCCCCTCTCCCCCAAATTCACTTCTCCTCCTCCCCCTCTCCTCCTCCTCCTCCTCCTCCTCTGCCTCTCTTCCTCCTCTTCCTCCTCCTCCTCTTCCTCCTCCTCCTCCTCCTCCTCCTCCTCCTTTCTCTTCGGAAAAGAGCAGGGCTCCCAGCATTATCGACCAGACAAGGCACAACAAGCTACAATTAGACCAGGACCTCGTCATACCAAGGTTGGATGAGGCAGCACAAAACCAATTTTAGAAAATAATTTATTCAGTAGAATTCTAGGAAAAACCCAGAATCAACTTGCTTTATGCCTTCCCATACTTTTCCTAGAAAAATTCCTAAGGGTGCCAACTTGCTTCCTTCTGCTTCAGGATGAAAGGATATAATTATCTTTATGAGACACCTTTAAGCAATTAGGAGTGACATATGGGAAAACGATCGTTTATTACAAGGACATGTTTGTATAAACTTGTAAAATAACAAATGATTCAAATTTCAGCCACATGTTCCTGCTGGCCAGCTGGTACTTGTTTGTGTACATGAGAAGGGACCAAGACAGATACGAAAGTAACATAAAATTCCTACTCACTGGTCAAGATGGTGCGGCGTTTGCACTGTTCTTCTATGCAGCCTTGCTTCTTGCCTGATAACGTGTATGGGGCCTCAAAAACAAATCTGTTGATATTATGATTCCTTTCAAACTCTGTCTTTCTTTCTGTGAGTTCTTTGTCATCAAAATAGGGCTTCACATAAGTGACTTGAATATGAGCGAATTTTGGATCAAGCTCTTTGGCATTTACCTATAAAGAGAGAGTTTTTTAAATCAATGAAAAGAAAATGAAAGCATAGCTTACTGCTTTGAGACTACACAAGAAACAAGCCATTATAAGTGTGCTCCTGATTTATTGTACACTTACCTGTGAGATTATAGCTGTGTTTTTACAGACATTTATCAGTGATTATAGGGAAGGTACAGAAACCTATAGAGACTACAGAAATATAGGAGAAACAGAGAACACCACTGCAATCTTATCCCTCAGCAATTAGCATTTTCTACATTTCACATATTTCTTTCCAATTTTGTATGCATATATGTTCTCAAAATTGAGATTACATTGAACAATTTTGTAATCCTATTCTTAAAATATTTATTAAAATAGTTGTGTAATACGAAAAGTCTACCACAATAAGAACACGCTGAAACTACTATAGTTTGTACTGGAGTGTTGACCATAGCATTAACACTATTTATTTATATTGTTTGAGACAGAGTTTTACACTGTAGCTCAGGCTAGCTTAGAATTCTCTAGGTAAACCTCAGTAACTTTAAATTTGCAGTTGTCTTCCTGGTTTGGCTACTGTGGTGATAGAATTTTAGGTGTGAGCCCCCAGTGGCTTAATATAATTTTAATGGCTGAGTGAATGCACATGAATTATATTGCTCATTTTCTTACATTTTGCTAGGAAAATCATGTTTTGGAGAACATCTTTGAATTTGAATGGTGTGGTTTTTAGAAAACAATTATTTAGTTCAAAGATGAATATAGCTTTAATTATTTTAATTGTATATATAACCTAATTATGCGACAAAGTAGTATACCAATTTGGCTATCCACAAGTAGTATCTATATCATGAATGAATATTGTAAAAGTCTTATTATTTTTATATTTTATGTGTATGAGTTTGTCTACATGTGTGTGTATGTATGCATATGTACCATGTGCTTGTAGTTCTTGCCAAGCCCAGAAGTGAACAACAAAGGAATCACTGGAACTGAAGTTAAACGTGGTTGGGAACCATTATGTGTGTGTTGGGAACTGAGCCTGGATCCTGCATGAGAGAAGCAAGTGCTCTTAACCATGGAGTCATCTCTCTAGCCTTCAGGAGTAGCTATTCTTATCTACATCAGTTTAATCCTAGCCATGAGAGGAAAGGGATCAAAAGAAAATCCAGTGATTGTATGTTGCAGACGTACAAGGTTAGCTGTATGCAGGATTGGGGGTATAATTCAAGTGGTAGAATGCTAGCCTAGCATGTACAAGGTATGTAGTTCAATTCCCAGTGAGAACAGCAGCAGCAGCAGCAACAACAACAACAAGATAATGCAGAAGTCTAGTGACCGTTGCCAAAATTCCATGCCAAGAATTGCTGCTGCTGTCCTTGCTGAAGGTTCACTTGCAGATTCTCAAACTCTCTAGCATTTCGCCTTAACTCCAGACAAAACTCAGGATCTGCTTTCAGTGTCTTCTCAACAAAGTCTGCCTAGTGTCCTGGGTGACTTGTTTATTATCTTGGTTATTTATCATCACATCTGTCTGTCTAGTGAAAGAAAAGAAAGGAAGAAAGGAAGGAAGGAAAAGAAAGCCAATAAAAATCCACCCCTCCCCAAACAGTCTCTGTATGATTTTATCCTCGCCACATATGCAGGCATAAAGACAGGGAACTGTAAATGTCATAACCCTACTAACCTCTTTACAAACCTTCTATTTATTTAGCTTGCTCGGGAAACATTAACCTTTCTTTCTTATTACACTTATTTTAGCCAAAAGTCCCAGAAATGATTCTCTAACATTTAAAAGCTAGAATTTTATTAAAAAAAAAAACAACCTTCAGTCAAAGTAAAAGTAATTATTTGGCTAAGATGAAACATAAATAGAAAATAAAAAGTTCAAGTGGGATGTCAAATCCTCAAACATACATGCACATAATAAGTAATAGACGGTTTATACATAAATAGCAGAAAAAACTTTTTTCAGCCAAGATTCTAGCCCCATTTATGTATGGAGATAAGTTTATACGGATTTAAATGTACTTACCATCTGTATTTTCTTGCACCTTGCTTTTTTCCCCTTTAGTGACATATTTTTGATATCATCATACTGATTATAAATCCTTCACCCTGTCAAACATGGTGGCTAATAACACCTATAATTGTAGCACTTGTGAAGCTGAAGCAAGAGGACTGCTAAGAGCTAGAAGCCAGCCTGGACTACACAAGAGTTCCTAGCCTGCCTAGGTTACAAAGTGAGACTCTGTCTCAACAACGCTCCCCCCCCCAAATAAAAATAATTCACTCTTTTCATTCCTAGAAGACTCTACCTATTATATATTACACATTATTATTATTATTAAACATTATTACTACCATGCAGGTAGGTATTATGAGTATCAAGCTTTCCCCAGGCTTTTATAGCACCAAACTTCCTTTAACAAACAACCATATACATGTATATTTATAGTATAAAACTTCAAACATAATATTGTTGGACCAAAGGACACATACATTTAAGAACCTGAAAGACACTGCTAAACTTCTATTCAAATTGATTGTGTCTTTAAGCAGGTTTTGTTCTTTGGCAAGCAAAAAGAGTAGTTTCCTTTGCTTTTCTTTTTATTTTGCTTAGCATGGTAGCCCAGGCCCGTAATTTCCCCCCACCCCCCAAAACACACAAGAATGCCTTTACTTTTACCATTACATATTAAAAGTAAAATTCCTTATAATCTTGGCAATATTGGTGCAGAGAACCGAACCTAAAAATTACCCTTCTGTAGCTTTTAAACCATCTAGGGATGACTTCTAGCAAACACAATGTAAACGCTAGGCAATTGCTTGTTATACTCTATTACTGAGGGAACAGTTACAAGGAAAACATCTTGCAGGTATGGTGATATGTGCCTATAATTTCAGCACTCTGAAGGTGGAGGCAGGTCCTGCATTTCAGGCCTGCCTAGGTCAGATCCTGTTTAAAAAAAATGTTTGGCCAAAAAAAAAAATGTTTGGCTAGGGTGAATGTTGTTGTGTAACAATTTCCTACAAGGTAAACAAAGCCCTTCATCTTGATCCCTAAGATACAGGATATTCTAAAGGGAGGTGAAACATTGCATTCTTCAAGGAAACTCGTCAAGACACACAATGTTCTTGGACATAAAATATTCCATCTTGGAGGGAAGCTCAGATAAGGAAGTAAACTACTCGGTAGCTTCATAGGGTCACTGAAACTGACCACATTCAACAGATCTCTCCTTTTCTAAGCTTCTATAAGGACTGCTGAGATCCATTCAGAGACAAGCTGAACTATCTGGAAGAGGCCCAGCCCTTATTAGTTGCCCGAAAAAGATACTTTCTAATCTGTGGAAGTTGCCTGCTTTTGGGAGCTGTCATTTATGCTAGGTTGGGCTTTTGGTTGATACAGCTGTCTTTGAGGTATTTCTATTCTAATAAATAACTTCCGACCTATATTCCTCTAAATAACCTTGAAAACACTCACGGGTTCAATAAATTGTACATTGGTGGCATCCTCACTTTGGTCTGCTATTGGGTTTCTATCTGGGATGAGTAGATGTTTGCTCATGTCTCCCTAGGAATGCTGACACACATCGTTGGGTTACATAGGGAATTCTAGACTACTCTGGGCTACAAGTAAGAGCTTGTCTCAAAACTAAGGAAAACGAAATAATGAAAAGTCTCAAACTGCTTGGTTTTCTGAATAGTTTGGATCCATGGTTGGTTGACTGTATGGCTGTAGAACCCATAACTCTGATTATAACTAATGCCTGCATTTTATATGAATAAAGATGGCTTCTTGTATGTTGCCTATGAGAAGTATAGAATAATGTCAGGAGTCTGGCTGCTCAGCAGTGGTTTTTCACCAGCATCTGGGGCTAGGTTTTCAAGGCAGAATAAAGGAGAAAGACAGGTTGTCCACAGTGTCTCACTAACCATCACCTATTCATTTCTACAGCAGTCAAGAGCATGGAAATGAGCTGAGGTTGCAAGGACAGGTAATTTTCTACTGTCTTAATCCAATGAAACAAAACTAGTGAAACTTGAAGAGAGGTATTGCCAAATATCTGGAACCAATCATCACATCTACTTTTAAAGCTCTTAAGCCCATGTTAAAGATAATTCAGCTAACAAGCGATACAGGTGTTTCTAGGAAATAAAGAGGTGAGATTTTTCTATCATTGCTGTCGACTTGACTTCAGGGGCTTCACAGAAAGTTATTGAATAAATGTGGCCACAAACTCTGCACTGTGGTAATCCTTTCTACCTAGGTAATGAGCTCTCATCCTGGGAACTGTTAGGACTCAGGCAGTCTGACTGTTAGTTCCCAAAGGCTGTCTAGAAGGATTAGTGCATTTCCCACAAAAGTCTCTCTTGTTAGACCTTTTACACCTTGTTATGCATGATAGGGCCTAACGGGGTAGATAATATTTAGGGTGAGACCAAAACTAACTCTCTGTAAACTGACTTCATTAGACATGCAGATACAGCCCATACTTGTAATCACAACAGCAGGGAAACTGTTCTGAGTTTGAGATCAGTCAAGAAACCAAACTAAATCAAACAACAACAACAACAACCACAGCAACAAAAAACCCAAAAAACAACAACAAACCAAAACCAAAACCAAACAAAACAAAAAACAAAGAAAACATTGGGGGAATCAGGAGCTGCAGTAACACCCTTGCCAGTGCAAGCAGAAGGGCCTCAAATGTGACCCCTTTGGCCACGTAACAAAGCAGGCAGTGCACACCTGTAATCTTAATCCCAGGGAGTTAGAGACAACTTCCCTCCCACAAATCAGGAGCAGTGTACTAGGCCTGTAAGAAACGAACAATGCTTTCCAAATGTATGAGACAGGTTACCTTGTCTGAATCCTGAATTATTTTGACATTTTCAGTTCCAAATTTTTCACCATAAAGTTTTACAAGTCTGAAGGAAATCTCTGAAAGGCCCGTGAGTTTCGGTTCTTTATAGATGTACTCTTTCCCATCTTCTTCTTCAAAAAAGGACTATTATAAAGGTAAACAAATAACAATTTACAAACAGTATGTGAAAACACATTCAAGAGTATCAGCACAACTAGTGACAATATATCTGAATACACTTAAAATAATACTTATTAATACTAGTTTTAATATATTTATGCTACCTAGTTTTATGCCATCTTGAAATAACCTAGAGTAATTTGGGCAGTTGGAATCTCAGCTGAGAAAATGTCTTATCAGATAAGGCTGTAGGGGATTTTTTGGTACGTGATTGATGTAGGAGGACTCAGCCCATTGTGTGGGACCATCCCTGGACACATGGCCCTGGGTTCTATAAGAAAGTAAGCTGAGAAAGCCAGTAAGCAGCATTCCTCCATGGCCTCTGCATCAGCTCCTGCCTCTAGGTTCCTGCCCTGCATGAGTTCCTGCTCAGACTTCCTTCAGTGATGGACTATGATCAGAGTGTTATAAGCTGAAATAGATCCTTCCTCCAAAAGTTGCTTTTACTAACTGTGTTTTAACACAAAACTAGAAATTCTAAGACCATATTAATATTTTAATTTTAGTGTATTAATAATATATTAAAAGTCACATGCATATAGTCAACTTTCTAACTTTGAATAAGTTGAGAATTGTCAAAAGGCCAAGCATACTAACATATTATTGTCTGGAAGGGGATGAAGTAATATGAAAATGCTTTTATTTTTTATTAATTTTATTAATTATTCCCATGTAATATTTTCGTGTATATATTCAAATTCATAAGTGTATAAACACGTTGTTGGTAGAAGGACGAAAGTAACATGTATTTTTTCATGAATTTTATTGAGAAGTCCATACCTTGCATCCCTGACCTAAAGACAGGAGAACCAAAGTGAACTAGAATATTAAAAACAAGCCCCCTGCTGTGTGAAAGGCAATACATACTTCCAGAAGGAACAACTGCACAAAGGCCATCTAACAAGTCAAAGGAAACATTTAAAACGTCAAACAACTTGATAAATGAACTTTGCTAAAGCATACTCACCTGGCCATAAAAGGCAACTCTAAAGAAAGTACCTAAAAGTCTTTTTTTGGTGTGCATAACCTCCAAAATTTTTGTGTAAGCGCCATGGAGAGTTCTATAGACTTGAGTCAGTTTCTGAAAAAATGAGAATAGAGAACTTATATTTATGATTTTGGCAGACATTAAGTATCATCATGCAAGAGTTAAAAACATATCCATACTGGAAAATATCATCCTGAGTGAGCTAACCCAATCACAGAAAGACATACATGGTATGCACTCATTGATAAGTGACTATTAGCCCAAATGCTTGAATTACCCGAGATGCCTAGAACAAAAGAAACTCAAGACGGATGATCAAAATGTGAATGCTTCACTCCTTCTTTAAATGAGGAAAAAGAATACCCTTGGCAGGGAAGAGAGAGGCAAAGTTTAGAACAGAGGCAGAAGGAACTCCCATTCAGAGCCTGCCCCACATGTGGCCCATACATATACAGCCACCCAATTAGACAAGATGGATGAAGCAAAGAAGTGCAGACCGACAGGAGCCGGATGTAGATCGCTCCTGAGAGACACACCCAGAATACAGCAAATACATAGGCGAATGCCAGCAGCAAACCACTGAACTGAGAACAGGACCCCCGTTGAAGGAATCAGAGAAAGAACTGGAAGAGCTTGAAGGGGCTCGAGACCCCATATGTACAACAATGCCAAGCAACCAGAGCTTCCAGGGACTAAGCCACTACCTAAAGACTATACATGGACTGACCCTGGACTCTGACCTCATAGGTAGCAATGAATATCCTAGTAAGAGCACCAGTGGAAGGGGAAGCCCTGGGTCCTGCCAAGACTAAACCCCCAGTGAACTAGACTGTTGGGGGGAGGGCGGCAATGGGGGGAGGATGGGGAGGGGAACACCAATATAGAAGGGGAGGGGGAGGATTATGGGGATGTTGGCCCAGAAACCGGGAAAGGGAATAACAATTGAAATAAGAAATAAATAAATAAGAAATACCCAATTCATCTTTATGAAAAAAACTATCCATGTTTAGGTTTTTAATGTTGGCTTTTTCTTGTTCTTTATTTATTTTTTGAGACAGAGTATTACTGTATTTATTACAGTACTAGGCCATCCTGGGCTGTTAGCAAGACTTTACCTCAAAAGTTGCAATAAAGGGGATCTGGTTACAGCTGAGTGGTAGAAAACTTGCCTAGCCTGGGTTCAATGCCTGGAGGTGCAAAATATTTTATATTATATGAACATGTGAATTTTACCTATTCATGTATACTTACTAAATTCCTTTTTAAATTTAATTTTTATTTGTGTGATGCATTGTCTGCATGTATGACTGTACATCACAGGAGTCAGAAGATGATATCAGATCCTCTGGAACTGGATTTATTGATGGTTGTCGACCACCACGTGGGTGCTGGAAACTGAACGCAGGTCCTCAGCAAGACCAACAGGTATTCTTAACTGCTGAGCTGTTTCTCCAGCTCAATTTGTCAATATTTTCAAACATTTTTTTTTCTGTTGAGTAAATGAGTTTTGTGTGGATTGCTAATAGTATGGGCAAGCTGAGCCATTATATGAGCAAAAATGACTGAAAGATAGCAGTATCTTCAAAAGTCTAAACCCTGGAGCCTGACTCGTGAAAGCCCAGGAGAGCTAAAATCCTGGAGCACACTTGCAGGTAGCTAACTTGTCAAAGAGTATCTGTTTCAGGAATCTAGGTTGATCTGAGACTCTTCTGGGCAGCTCGGATGGTCTGAGAGTGTCTTCTAGCAGTCCTTACCATTTATATTGGAGAAGGAGGGATTTAGCACTTCTGGTCAGCTTCAGGGACTTCTTGAAGTCTTTTAGTTTAAAATGGGTTTTGAGGTTTTTTGTTTGTTTGTTTTTGTATGTCACTATATTCAGCTCGTCCCACCACCTCCTCTCAAAATAGCTTGAATTCTCCTTCCCCTTTTTTGTACATTTGCAGTGGAAATTGTAATATGGGCCCAAAGACTTGAATATTAAAAAATTCTGTTCCATGTACATGGCAGTAGCCACTCATTAGAATTTATCAACAGTTTTCCTGGCAGAGCACATTGATAGACAAATGTTTACAGCTGGCTTATTACTGGCATCACACTATGTTTTTCTATCATGGTCAGCCAGTACTTTGAGTCCCTGCACTCAAGTTGAAAGAAAAGAATAATGTTTTTAGGTCATTCTTGCTGATATGGATGTTTGATAGTTTCGACAGTCCAGGGAGGAAAGCTAGAATTTGGACTGAGGGAGTCTTGGAGACAGAACATGTGTCTATCATGCTCAAGGCCCTAAATTACATCCCTGACACCAGAAACAAGAAGGACAAAATAAGGATACTTGTTCTGTGATAAAATTCCAATGTCACAATATTTTCTTTAGAAGACATCAGAATATAAAGATAGGAACAGCATTATATCAGTGTTTTGACAAGCCTGAAACAAAGTATGTAAGGCAATGTGTTCACCCCTTACCTCAAACTCACGGCGTTTCTCATAAATTGGAATGATCAACTTGGAAATCTCAGAAATTACTTCATATCGCTCTGCCTTCCACAAACCATCCACACACTGTTCTAGTAACTCCAGCAAAACTTCCTGGATAAAGAGAAACATTCAATTGGGTATTAAAAATAGCTTTAGACAAATCAATTTTTAACCATCTTAACTTATTAAAGAACAAGCCAAATGGGCTAAGTTCAAGCAAATGCACAGAAATATATTTGTATGGCCACACCTTCCCCCAACCATGTCTTTCTTTAGAATCAGGACCTAGCTATGGAGCCCTGTCCTCCAACTGGTGAGCTTCCTGCCTTAGCCTTGTAATTGTTGGGGTTACAAGTATGTGCCAGCACATACAGTCTCACAACTGTATTTTCAAAATCAAATGTTAACAGGAAATTAGAAATGTTTCTAACATATGACATTAATGTCAACAGTAAACTGTATGTGTTTTGTTTAAGAGAAAATAGAGACTTTACTTGCAGATAGTATCATGTTGAATTGAATCTTTTGTTTGTTCTAAATTATGGGCTCAGTTGACCTGAAAGTTGAAGAGTGATATACTACAGAATGGAAAGGTCCAGGGTCGGGAAGGGCAGGTGGTAAGGGTAGAAGAAGTATGCTTAGAGATCTCATCAATGGATTTGTATGCATGTATATAAAGATCAATAATGAATCATACACATATAATATGTTTTATTAACAATAAGTAACTAAATAGATGATGTAACAATGCTTAACAAGGTAAATTCCACTAAGCTTGTACATCTATATCACTTTTCTTTCATACTGAAACAATGCATAGAACATTAGTTTGAAGGGAATGGGACAGCTTTTCAAGCTATTGAATTAGTGATTTAGGTCTTAATTAAACTCATACAACCCAGAGGATGAACTCTTCCTTCATGTGATTTGAACATCAGTGATAGGTTAATGTCCTATGATAGAGCTCTCTCACCTGCGAGAATCGTAACAGCCTCTTGCTACAACTTTGTGAAGTATCATCTCATGTTCTCAACAACAGAAAAAGACTTTTAGGCCAACTGCTGTGCTTCTGGCTGAGTTAATAATTTGTTTTCCATCAGATCTACAGAACTGATTGCCAAAATGACCTTTGTTTGTTTCTTAGATAACTGAATGCAACCTGTAGATATCATTTCTATGTAGCAAGTGGCAATATTCTATAAATTTTTTAGCTGGAAACGAGGTGCAGTTTTTACTTTATCCTGTTATGAACTGAATTAATTGTATTTCCCTAAATCAGAGCTTTTCAACTTACCAGCTGCTATCCCCTTGGGGGTGGTGGTAAATGACCTTTCGCAGGGGTCACATATCAGATATTTGCATTGCAATTTGTAACAGTAGCAAAATTACAGTTATTAAATAGAAACAAAATAATATTATGGTTGGGAGTTACTACAACATGAGGAACTGTATTAGAGGGCTGCAGCATTAGGAAGGTTAGGAACCACTGCTCTAAACTGCAAGTTGAAGTTCTCAGCCACCTCAGAATGTGACCTGATCCAGAAAAAGGGTGTTATAGATATAATTAAGATGTGTATACTGAATAAATAAAATAATTCATTAATAAAAAGATGAATATACTGCTAAAGAGTGAACCTTCAAAACAATATGGGTGGCACCCTTATTTTCTTGCAGGTATTCAGGAAAATATGTGCCTACATAGACAGAAACAGAATCAATGCAGCTACAAGCCAAGGAATGCTAAGGATCAACAGATATCACCAGAAGGCAAGGAAGGCTTCTACCTGGACTCCGGGAAAGAAGTTCCACAATGAAGCCTCATTTTCAGATTTCTGGACTCCACATGGCGACATAGTACATTTCTGTTGTTTGAAGCCACACACTTTGAAGGTGTTTTGAATGTGACAGCCTCAATGCTCTGCTCTAAGTATTTGTTTCTCTCAGATTCATGTGTGAAAATTCTAAGCTTGCTAATGGTAGTAGAAGGTGGGTTAGTTGTGGTCATAATAAGGCAGAGCAACCCTGAATTGGATTTCAAGCACCCTTTGAAAAGAAATCCAGAGATGGAGCCCATCTCTTCTACCATCAAGTACACAGCAAGAAGGTGTTATCAGTGCACTGAAAGTTTTGCCCTTCCTGGACACATTGTCACTCATGCTTTCCTCTAGAACTTTGAAGTCTGAGAAATTAATTTCTGCTGTTAATCAGCTACCTAACATATTATGCTATGGTATAGCACTTCGGACAGAAGAAGATGATAGGGAATGAATACAACCGCTTCTTTCACTCATCCTCTGAGCTTAGGACCAAGCTGTATTAATTTTACTTCCTAGATATTTCTCAAATCCAACACTTCTCCACTTCTCCATTTATTGCTGAAGCTCAACACCTTGCTACTTTTTTGCTTGACTGATCTTCCTGACTGTAGCCTTGGCACTTCCCAATACATCCTCTACAGACAGACCAAAGGCTTTCATCTGTCACTGATCATGTCACTGAAAACTTGAAAACATTCCATCACTCACACAAGGAACAAGCTCCTTCATGTGGACACAAAGCTTGCAATGAGATTAATATTTCTATAATCTCCTCATTCAACAAGCCAAGTGTTCCAAAACAGAGAAGCACTTCAAGCCCCTTCTTAGAATAGTTTAGGTACTGACCTCCTAGATATTTTTCCTAGTCCAGATAAGGAAGGCAAGGTAAAATAATTTGTTCCCCTTTTAACTAATCAATGGGGCAAATATTTATAGTTCTACAATATTTACATACTGTCTCAATAACTGACCTTCTAAATAAACCATAATTCTTTAAAGGTGGGAACAAGCTTATTTATCCAGACTGTTTTCTTCTGTAACTCATATAGTCCTCCTATACAGCAGTTACTCAATCAGGGTGACCACTTGAGTAAAGAGTCAGCATATTAACCTTCAATAGCTATAGTAAGAAGTTTAGCAGGAACATGGTGGCACATAACTCTAAACTTAGCACTGTAGAGTCAGAGTCAGAGAGGCTGAGGCAGAGGGGCAGAGGCAAAGAGAGAGGGAGGGAGGGAGGGAGGAAGGGAGGGAGGGAGAGAGAGAGAGAGAGAGAGAGAGAGAGAGAGAGAGAGAGAGAGAGAGAGAGGCAGAGAGAGAGGCAGAGAGAGAGGCAGAGAGAGAGGCAGAGAGAGGCAGAGAGAGGGAGAGAGAGGCAGAGAGAAGCAGGGAGGCAGAGAGGCAGAGAAAGGTAGAGAGAGGCAGAGAGAGGTAGAGAGAGGCAGAGAGGCAGAGAGAGGGAGAGAGAGGCAGAGAGAAGCAGGGAGGCAGAGAGGCAGAGAGAGAGAGAGAGGCAAAGAGAAAGAGGCAGAGAGAGAGAGGCAGAGAGGCAGAGAGGCAGAGAGGCAGATGCAGAGACAAAACTCACAACAATCTTCTTTCCTCTTCCTGTAGACTTCTGAGATAAAAGATGATGTGTACTGTCGAATATGACTCATTTTAATATAACTTCTAAATCAGTTTAACCTACTTCAGATATGAGAGCATGAGGTGGAAACCCTACGTGGGCCCAGAAAAACTGGTACTTGGTTGAACACC
Source organism: Rattus norvegicus (assembly GCF_021556685.1). Lineage (NCBI taxonomy): Eukaryota > Metazoa > Chordata > Mammalia > Rodentia > Muridae > Rattus > Rattus norvegicus. The sequence continues at coordinate 123,998,003 of NC_141554.1, read as the reverse complement.
GTACTCTAATTTATAAAAACAAAAACAAAACAAAACAAAAAACCCAAATGTATAGATTACTACTATAGAGCAAAAAGTATCCCAATAAATATGTTTACAAGGTCATCTGTATGGATAACTTAAAGCTGCCATTTAGAAGGGGAGGATAAGCTGAAGAATATGTCTTCTGTGAAGTACTGTTTGTGAGTGGGGTCACATAATAATACCAACCGAATTTTAAAGTATATCTAAGTCTCAGATTGTGAAAAGTGAAATGATTTGTTTCCTCTCTTTTTCTTTCCTCCTTTCCTCACTTGAGACAGGGCCTTGTTCTGTAGCCAGGCTCTTCAGGAACTATGTACACCTGACAATTTTCTTGGCAATACTCCTGCCTCAGTCCTCTGATAACATGGTCTGAGTCACCATGCCTGGCATAGTACATTCCTTGTGCAATTTTTCTTCGGAGGTAGAGCCTTCTTATGTGGCTCAGGTGGGCCTGGAACTTGAGATCCTTTCTGCTTCTGCCTTCAAAGATGGAATTATAGGCATTTACCGCCATACCTGGGTCAGTGCAACTGTTATGAAAGGAAGGGAATTTTGCCAGACAGTGGTGCACATGCCTTTAATCCAAGCACTCATGAGGCAGGCAGATCTCTGTGAGTTTGAGATTGGCCTCTTCTACAGAGCTAGTCCTAGGACAGCCAGGACTACACAGAGAAACCCTGTCTCTAAAAACAAAACAAACAAATACATATCTCTGTGAATGTCACATTTGTCTTTTTGTAAAACTTGGCATCTAAAATTTTATTTTAGAGGTAATAGATTTCATTTTAAAATATTTTTTCTTTATTAACTTGAGTATTTCTTATTTACATTTTGATTGTTATTCCCCTTCCCGGTTTCCGGGCCAACATCCCCCTAACTCCTCCCCCTCCCCTTCTATATAGGCTTCCCCTCCCCAATACATTTTAAAATATTTTGATTATTCTTCCTTCATTGTCTTTTACAAAGACAACAGGTTTCTTTGTGACATCACCATGCATCCCTATCATGTACTCCCCTCTTCTCTTCTCTTCTATCATGGAAATAGAAAATTTTTGATAGTTAAATTATATAACTCTGTTGAAGATACTTGCTTGTATATGAGTATAATGATAGTCATTCATTGAATTGTTTTCTGCATGTATCTTCCACCAAAATATATAATTAAAGCTCTTTTTATAAACAGTTTAAAAACTTGCACTCATCAATCTCCCTATAAATAGTAGCTATCATTTCCCCACAATTCCCAAAGCTGTAGAGATACCTATAGATTGTTCGCTCTCCTAAGCGGCAGTTCTTTCTTCTCCTCCCCTTCCTAATGGTATTTCCTAGGAATATTTGCTTTGTTTTGCTTTTTGAGGAAGGGTCTCATGTAGGTCAGGCTAGTGTCCTACTCTCTATGTACCAAAAATAGGCTTGAAATGAAAACTTCCAATCCTACTGAAGTATAGACATGGAGAACCTTAACCAGTTCTTGTGTAGCTGAATATCAAACACAGGGATTGTGTACGGAAGGCAATTACTCTGCCAACTGAGAAACATGCTTAAACTGGACCTTTTACTATTGTGGTTTATGACATAGTTGCCACACATCTAGACAATAAGACTGGCCTTCTCCCTGCCTCCACCTCCAGTCTCTATCTAGTCACCTGAAATTCACCTCTCATATCACAACCATGTTAATCTTCCTTGCCTTATACCTCTGACTTTTCATATCGCACACCTATATTATTTCAATGGCTATCTCCAGAGCAGAACTTGGAGATCATAGTTCATTATTTTACAGTCCTTTTATCTCCAAGTCTGTAGGCTTGATCCTATGTTGGTGCTTAACAGATCTTTACTGATGAACAAGTGAAGCTGTTTTCTATCTATCTGAAGTAGGGAGCAGGACACTTCATTCCTGCTATTTTGTTACAAATATTTTGCCTATTTTTAAGTAAAAGACAATTTTAACTCTAGTTTTCTGGAGTCATTTTTCATATGCTAGGTGGGACCTGGTCACAGAGATCATGGTATAAAGATGGTTAATATTGTAGGTTAAAGTAACTTTTTTTTTTCCGGAGCTGGGGACCGAACCCAGGTTAAAGTAACTTTTATTCATTTTATTTATGACTATTTTGCCTACATGTACATAGGTATACCACTGGAGTGTATGATGTTCATGAAGGCAAGAAGAGGGAGTCGGATTCCCTGAAACTGGAGTTAAAGGTGGCTATGAACCACCATGTGAGTGCTGAGAATCAAGTCTGGGTCCCCGAAAGAACAAATGCTCTTAACCACTAAGCCATCTTTCCAGCCCTCTAAATATTGTATTTTAAAACAAGATAATGGGAAGAGTTACTGAGACAAGATTCTACCCTGCCAACAGAATTCCTTTGCCTAGACAGATTGATTACTTAAAGCTCACCAACCTTTAGTCATTTTCAAATTTAAGCCAGATCTAGTAATTTAATATAAATAAATTTTGAAATGGGAAATGTCTATAAACGATGATGCCCTGGGACCTTACTTCACTGTAATGAACATCCATCATTCCAGCATCTTCCTTCATGGCGCCTTCTTCATCTATATTGGGAGTAATTTTCTTGAATGCTGAACATCCGCTAGGGAATAATTCTGTGTGGAAAACCAGAAATGGAGTCTTTATTACAAAAAAAGTTTGGTCAATAACAGACACCCTTAAAAGGACATGCTATTTTTAATAATAGAAGTGGGTCAAAGTCATAAGTACATGTTTCAGCTGTAAAAGTAATTTCATATGTTACTCAGATTTATTATATTCTATGGTTCTTCCTCTTGCACAAAGTGAAGTCAAATTCATTATAAGTGAATTGTGGATTTGGTGCACTATCTTCAATGGCTGGTGTAGATGATTTCCTAGTATAAAAATATAGAAAATGCTTATCTTTTCTACATTTGCTCTGTACATATTATCTAGACAAGAGGGTGGACACTTTCTGGGTAACCCCTGGATGACCTTTGGTAATCATTTCTAGTGTTTAAATTTCACGTAGAGTTGGAACGAGAAGTCAGTCAGTTATTGGAAGAGCCTAGCCTAGGATTTATATGACAGACAGGAAGTGAAACAGATGGCAGAGATAAACCACCGTTGGAGAAATTGAATGGGACTTTAAAAAAAAACCATAGATTTGAAATTTAGACGACTCTGACTCTAGCATTGTGTCATTACATGAATTTGGATGTTTGTCTCTCTAGTCTTTATAAAGTTTCTTCATCATCATTACTACCACCACTACTGTGATAACAAGAATAATAATAGAGGTTTGTGAGAATTACCTGAACACATGTTTGGAATAGAGCTTAGTGTATAAGAAGGACTAAATTAATTATCATTGCTAAGTAAGTCTATCAGTGTAACTTCCTGAAGCCTGGGAAGTGGGGCTTAAACTGTAGCTGAAAAGAGCTTTTATAACTGTGACCAAAATTGTTATCGTGGAGTGAGAATCTAGGTGGAGAAAATCAAATGGTTTTCCTACAGTCTGCGTTTTCTAGGATCTTGTGATTTAGAGGGGAACAAAGGCACATTTCAGATATGGCTGGCATCAAATTTATAACCATCCTCCTGTCTCTTCCTCCCAAGCGCTGAGATGTGGCTGAGGTACACTCCACCCGGTTTTGACATGGAATCTCAATCTCACTGCTTCATTAGCTATAGCTTTTACATTCCCATATGTCATTCTAGAGAAATAAACATGGGAACAGTCCAGGAAGGTACAAACACTTATTCCAAGTGACCCAGTGAAAACGGTGAGTAGGATTCTGGAGGATGGGATTGTAGTGCCAATCCTTGATAAAAATGACTGGCAGCCAGAGGAGTTAGAGGTAAGATCCTGAGGGGTGAGCACAAAGGGGGAAGCTGGAACTAGGAACAAATAAGGGAATGAAGTACTTTGTGAAATTTTAGCTATATGACACTGGGTACAAAGACATGGGAATGGAAGCAGCATTACCCTATAAGGAATGAGAAAAAGAGACTCTATAAGAGGAGGAAATCACATTTCTTAGGCTTATGGGAGAATATGAAGACCCAAAAGTTTTGCTGAACGAGGATGCTATGTGGTGGTACAAGAATGCAGAAAACTTGACTCTTGTCTTCCCCGGGGAAAAAAGTGTTGTGCCCTCTCTCAGGAAAAGAGAGAAGAATGCCAAAGTCTAGGCTTTAGAGAATGAGATCTAGAAATTCTGACTTGTCTTGGATCTTCTATTTGAGAACAAGAAAGAGTAACACAGCAAAGCCTCCATTATCACTGCTTCCACTTGACTTGGGCAAGGGAAAAGCCTGAGAATCTATCTGTAAGGTTATCTCTGGTACAAAGAGCAAGGGCCTGTCAGAGGGTGGGGTGGGATCAGGGTCAATCACAGACCTCCTTCCACTTTCATTTTCTTTTATTTCTTCTTTTTCTATGGGGAGGGGCAGGAATAAGATGAGATATCAGACCATAGCTGGTACTGTGTGGGCCAGTCTGGCCTCAAACTTCTAACCCTTCCACTCCTGCACACTGCAATTACAGGCATGAGCTGCCACTCCCGGCTTCCTCCTTTCTCTTTTCCTGCCACTCCAGTGCCCGAAACAAGATTCCAGCACTGTGGTCCTTCACTTAAGCTGACACCCCTTGGGGCCAGGAAACTACTGGACAGAACAAACTTTATTTTTATTAAAAGAAAGTCTAAATGATAGAACATTTGGTTCCAATATGTCAGCTAATTAGCATTCTATTCCATCATGATTAAGAATATTTTTATAGTGCACTTCAAGAGAAATGGCTGCGGGGCCAGAAGGACTTGTGTACTATGTACGCCATCCTGAGTTCCATCCCAGAGGGAGGGAGAGAAGTGCTGGATGAGATGAGCTGCAAGTAGAGTACTTTGAAATGACAGAAAACAATTTTTTGGTGCCACATAGCTGTCAGGGCTTTACAATGTGAACACTCTTCTGTATCAATGGACAATTAATTGAAAACAGGTAAGTTCTAGTGTGTCTTGAGGATCATCGCTAAATGTCATTTAAAGCATATTTTGCTTAAAGATTCAAGTCTTTTTTAGACTTTTTAAATCCTGCTGGGTTGCAGAGTTCTCACACTGGATAGTGGTTGTCCCTGGGGGCCAGGAAACCACCAGCTAGAAGAAAATTTGTTTTTGTTTTCCAAAGTCTACATGATAGAACATTTGCTTACAATGTATCAGCTAGGTAGCTTTTTAGTCTATTTTCATTAGGAATATTTTTATAGTATACTTAACTGGTTTAGATTAACTATGTATCTTGATACCACTCTCATAGTTTAAGCAGCTAATTGAAAAAAGCTGTTTTGGATTCCTTTTTTATTTTTTTACTTGAATCATTAAAGCTAAGGTGGAAAAACCCTGAGGATTTTTACTACTGCTGTCCTTTTAGAATAAGGTTTTCTACATTAAGATAGTTGAATTCTACGGGTTCAAAAATGGACAGCACTCATAAATAGATATAGAAACAGCACTCACATTTAACTTTTTTTTGTTTAAAGGGTAAGACATCATTTTCCCCTCCTTAGCTCTTTGAGGTTAATGAGAGATAAATTTGAAAGAACCTTAAGAATATTATGAACTACTTTAATAACAAGTTTGGGCGACATCCACTTGTTAAGACAGGACAGATTGCTGATTAAGTAGCTGCCTAATGCTGAAATAACTGGAGCAAGAAATAGTCCTTCTAAACTTAAGGACTGGCTAGTGGAGACAAATCATTCTTGGTCTGAAGGTCTTTATACACGTGAATAAAACAAGATTCTTGGGAAGAACTTCTAATATAATTATCTATATTGAAAGGGTTTATTCTTAATAGGCCTGGAACTCATATTTCAGGTGCTCACTAATTAGAAAGCTGGGGTAACAGGAAGCCAGTTTCTCTGGAAAGCATTTAAAACCACAGAATGGTATTTAAGAACCTCACATTTGTCGATGGGTATGGAATTCCAGGTGCGCAACTTTGATTTTTATTTTTAGGGCAACTTGACAAACATCAGTGTTCTAATTGAAAAAGATGAAATGAGTCTCACTTTAATCAATTCTTTCTCCATCAGAACTACTTTTAGGGACTGCCTGTACAGCTTGGTCTTCAAGCATTTGCTAATCATGCTTGTAGCCATTTTATCAATCCCCAGACCCACTCCCCCCAGGAGAAAATGAAAACAATATATAGACTAAAAGGAAAGAATAGAAATAGACTATTTTTTGCTTTGCTTTCTTATGATAAATCATTCTTATTTTTTGTTTAATATAAAGTCTTTGTACTTGTAAAACAAGATTCTCAGGAAGAATCTCTAATATAATTATGTATTTTCAAAATCTAGAGAGTTAATTCTTAATAATTCTTAATGAGTCTGGGACTCTACTTCAGGTTCATACTTTGTAGTACACCCTGACTTGGAATTCACCATGTACCCCAGGGTGCCTTGGATTTGTGGCAGTTTTCCTGCCTTAGCCTCAATGTGTTGGGATTATGGACCCCACAATCCCTAGCTGAGTATAACAATTTATAAACAGATTATTCAGAAGAATTTCACTGTCAATTTAAAACATAAGTAAAATGCTAAAAATGTTGCTCCAGTAGTAGTGTTATGCTTTCTTGCTTTAGCATTCACAAACTTCTGGGCTTGATCTCCAACACTGCATGAACTGAGCGTGGTGGTGCATGCGTGTAGTCCCAGGAGCTAGAGGCAGGAAGAGCAGAAGTTCAAGGTTGTCCTCCGATACATGCAAGTCTTAGGTTTGCTTGGACTGTATGAAATCCTACTCCTTTCCCCAAACTTAAATGACACAAATGCATAGTTTAATTACTACAGTCATTTTGGGGAAGAATCTCCACAATTCCCATTAGTCTACATGTGAAATGAAAAACACAGAAATTCCAGAGATTAAAAACAAAACAAAGCAAAAAAATATAATAAATCAAAAAAACCTTGTGTCCCCATAGTCCCAAAGCCCACATACTCTGACTCCTTTAAGTTGCTTTCATTTTGACCTCATTGTGATAGATAGCAGATGTCTTGATTGCAATCGCCACTACTAATTAACTTTTAAACCTTACTCAATTGCTTTGCTATTTGAGTAGTTATAAAATTCAGCAAATTATTTGGGGATGGAGAAGCTTTCAGCCTGATCTCTGAATTATGAATGCATAGCTGTGGATGTCCTTCAAGGGCTTGATTCCCTTTAATACTCAGGTGTCACTGCATAAAAATAGCTCTCGATACCTAGTCCATTCGCAGTTGGTGAAGTTAAGGATGAGGAGGGGAAAGAAGCAATCTGTCTGTATTGTGCAGAGCTTCTCTTAGGCCCCAAGAAGAATTGAATTTGTGGCAGTCATCCAGGGAGATAGTCTTGGGAAATAAACACTGGGCATGAAGCCCAGCCGTGTAATATTTAACTTATTCTTGTAACCTCCCACAGAAGCCAAAGCCAAAATGAGCAATCCAGTCTTCTTTTATAACAACGTCTGTTTAGCATTGAATGAGGCTGAAGGTAAACATATTTTTAAGAGCTCAATTCCTTCCCATTCACAACTGTACACTGCAAAGATAAAGATTATTTTGCCAACCGAGTGTCCTCCCATCTCAGAACAGAAAGGTCTTACTTACTCTTTCGATGAAGAAATTCTGCAACCAGAGCTGCTACATGGACATAACACATTGCAGCCTAGAAGTGGATGACAAAGACAGAAGTGTCAGAATGTGTTCAAAGGAGTTTGAAGAGTCCCAGTGGGAGCAAAATTTTAAGTAGTCACCTCAGAAAAATCTCCATTTTTAATATGAATTTTGGCCATGCTGTCAAGCCATGTTTTCCTCAGCTCTGGTGTGCTGGCATAAGATTTAGCTAAGCTGTACTGGAGATCAATTAGCATTTCAGGGTCTTTCTCATGCTCCTTCATTTGGGCAGTGGCCATAAGAACGGTGCGGATCCTCTTGGTCAAATCTTTCACTTCTGTGGGAAAAGCAGTTGCCTAATTTCAAAACAAAAGAAAACAAAAAACCCACATATTTAACAGTATTATCAAAAGGATTGAAGCATGAACATCCAAATCTGGTGACTATAGTATGGTTTCTACTTCTTGTTAACAGTTGCTAATACTGTATTCCATGTGGCAAGTCTAAAGGGGTTTTAATTAGTTATTTAAAAAAAATTAAAGCTTTTGGCAATATACTCAAAGCCCATAAAAACATGATCTTTGGAGGGTCAGACTATCCGGCTTTCATTATGAATTATCTACATGTTTGGTTTACTTGTCACCGTAATTGAAAATGATTGACAGCACATAGGTACCAGGTACCGATCTGGGTGCTTTATGTTTTAATTAAGTAGCCTTCTCATGCATTTCCACCAATGGGCAAACTGAGGCACAGAGCAGTTGAGAAGCTGAGTCAACATCTCTTGGTTGGCAAGTCATGGAGACAGGACCTCTATTAGGCAATCTGGCTCCAGGGCTGGTGCTCTGTGGGCAATCTCCCGTGATAGAAGTGTGCCTATCCTGCCCACTGACTATAACGCACACCTCAGTGAAAACTCTGCTGCCAACTTTCCACAGATGAGAGCTTATGAGTAACATCATACTCCAGAGAGGTTAAAGAGAACGTTAACCTCTCACAGTGTTTCTGACCCCAAGATAGGGATAGGGCAAGTACATGGTTAGGGAACTTAATAGGAATATAATATACTGTTCTGACTTTTTGTCTGCTTTAAAAATAATTATTAGATGCATCTAAACCCTTTGTGCTCATTCACAGAAACTCTACTTCCTGAAAGGCTTACCTTATAGTAACAGGGCTACAGGTGACCTTGGCCAATAAAACTAATTCACAAATGAGTAAAGGGAAGGCAAAGGGGCTCTTTTCTAGAGAGCTAACATCAGCCTCATTCACTTGCAAAACGCTGTGCTAATCTACCTGTATAATATGGCAGTGGGCACGGTAACAACTAGAAACATAACTTCTTGGAGTAAAATAGTTGAAATAGTACACATTGCTTCTGTGCTCCTGGGATTAGCTGAAGTGTATTCTGATCCCTTGGGAAACCCACAGCACTGCTTGAAAGCAAACTTTCCCAGCCTATGAGCCGCTGGCACCACTCAGTGTTTTGCTCCCTGTAAGCACACTCCTATGGGAATGGTTTTTTGGTACATAGATTCTACACGTCCCAAACATCAAGCATGTTGTGACTGTGAGCTTTTGAATTTTTGAAAAGGATTTCCTGCACTACTGTCAAATATACTAGAATATGACCTTTCCTGAGAATGGGGACAGTTCATCCCCTCGGGAGGAACTAAAGACCTGTTTTCCAGGCAACAGTAGGAGATGCATTTTTCTTTCTTTCTTTCTTTCTTTCTTTCTTTCTTTCTTTCTTTCTTTCTTTTTTTTTTTTTTTTACAACGTCCTAGTTTTTAAACATGTAGTGCTCAGAATCCTAGGTTTGATTCTGATGGATTGGTACTAAAGACTGACAGCTTTGGACTATTACAGCAAGCAACAGTTGGTTAGCCTAACTTTTGAAAGTCACAAAACCAACAAATAATGAAAGTCGTCTGTTCCACTTCTTATCTATTGGCAATGGATCTGTTAGCCATAATAACAAGTGAGATTTTTCTCAAATTTCCAACTCAGTGTTTAATTACCCAGTATTATAAATGGTCACAATTGTTAAGAAGAAAAGTAAACATTTATTTTTTGGGCAAGTTTAGAAATGAAGCAGAGAAAACAACAGATTTTATTACTAACAGACACACATTTTAAAAATCGATTTAGTTACTGCTGAATATTATTGTTAGAGATCCAGTGGTAAGTAAAAGCCATCAACTCTTAAAGTTCACATTCTATACATTCCATCATGAGTCACTGAGAATTCCACCACAGTTTAAGAACATAAACTCTCCTATTTAATTAAGGTATTCTTATTTGTTATTTTGGTGTTGGGGATCAAACCCATGGCACCGTTCACGGTTAGTGCCACCAACTCACAATCCCAGCCAAAGTGGTTCGAGTTTATTCCATACCTTCATAGGTCTGTCGCTATTTGCAAAATTATTGATAATGAATAAAGACTCCTGAAATCTCGATCCTCCACTCAGTGCTACATCAGCTATCAGTTGACTTACAGCAATGATTATCTGTGGGAAGAAATAAAGGTTATCTTTTTCAAATGGCTTTAAAAAAACCTGCTTTGGGAGGTGAGGAGAGGTATCACTATACTGTGCCCAGGCAAACATCTACCTTGCTTCTGCCTTCCTGTTTCAGTCTCTTCAATAGCTTGGACTGCAGGCTAAAGGTTCTTATCAACAATCCTTTCCCTATTGAAGAGCTCTAATGGGACCGACCAAGGCAGTGAAGATACATAACTAGAGATTTCCTATATTGCAAAGTAGATTACTGAGCCAAGAAATCCCAACTGTGTTTAGACTGTGTTTAGAGTTGTTTCATCAATTAATCAGTATGTTAGAGAATACTAATTATCACCCAGTGTGTTCTCTGTGCTCGAATGGTGCCAGCTGCTGTATGCATTTCATTTTCACCCTCATACTAATGACCATACAAGATGGCAAACACTTGGTCTCATTTTACAGATGAGCAAACTGGTTCAGCCAGATTAAGTAACTTGCCTAGTGTCACACAGCATGTATGGTAGTTGGTCCGTGAGTTGAGCACAAGCAAATAGTCATCTCTATACATTTTGTGATTTCCACAAAATCTTGAGGTTAATTCCATTGCTTGTTTGTTTTCTGAGACAGGGTCTTGCTGTGTTAGCAAGACTGGTCTTGAACTTGTGACCGCTTGCCTTGGCATCTCAAGTATATGAGAGTATACAGGTGCAGGCTAGCACTCCCAGGTCAATTCTTTTTAATTTTTGCTTATTTGAGACAGGTACTTCTTGTCCTGTAGCTCTTGTTTGGATTTTAGGCATGTGCCATCATGCTTGGCAATCTCTCATTGTTAAATAAAGGTTTAGCAGATGCATGCAAAACAACCTGTATCACCTGCCATTAATCATCGAACGATCTTATTTAATCATCTTACTTAAGCCTCACAAAAATTCTGAAGGAGAGCTTCTCCTATTTCATATTTAAAGAAGTTGAGGTACAGAGAGGCTAAGGAAGCTATGTGCTCCATGGCAGACTGTCATGGAGTCTGAACTAGAGCACACATTCTTACACTCTAGAGTAGCCTTCTGCAAGAAAAAGAGAATGTGAGTCGCATGGGCACTTGCTTTATGTACATGTGAATATTAGGGGACAACATTCAGGAGTTTGGTTTTTGGTGCTCAAATTCAGGTCATCAGGCTTTGCAGTAAGTACTTTTAGTCACTGAGTCACCTTACTAACTACAAATTTATTTTAATATATTTTAATTACTCCCCAAATTTGACAAATTATTTCAATATATAAACAATATATGACAACTTAGAATGCTCTATTTTTTTAATGTACTTAGTCTTTATACTTCTGACACATCTCAGTTTGGACCAGTCCCATTTCAAGTGGCAGATAGCCACATGGTCTGAGCTATAGCACAGAAAGGAAAATCCAGATATTGATTTCTTTTGCAGTACTGAGACTAGAACCCAGAGCCATGTGCATAGTAGGCAAGCATTATATATGTTGTGTTGTATAATATATAATAATTATAGTATATTATTATATAGCTATAACCTTAGGTCTCTTTTCACTTTTTGTTTTGAGATAGTGTCTCTCATGTTGCCCCAGCTGGCACTGACCTCACTCTCTAGACAAAGTAAGACCTGAAGACGATATCCTCTTGCTTTAGGTTTTGAAGTAGCTATAAATGTTGCTCTTTGTGGGGAGCAGAGTGAGAGGTGGGTGCATGCGTGCACGCACGCGCGCGTGCGTGCGCACACGCGCACACACACACATTTTCAGGTGCACATGTATGCCTACATGTGGCGCTTAACCATTCTTCAGATGCTGTCTATCTTAATTTGGGGGTGGGGGCTAGATCTCTCACTGGCTTAGAATTTGCCAAATAAGGTTAGGCTAGCTGGTCAGAGAACCCCAGGGTTTGGTCTGTCCCCATCCATCAGTTCTGGGGTTACAAGTACATACTACCATGCCTGGCTTTAAAACAAAAATGATTTATCTGTATGTGGATAGCTGTATGTATATGCTACTGTACACCTTGTACACGCCTAGTACCAGATGAGGCCAAAAGAGGACATCAGATCCACTGGGCTGGAGTGACAGGTGGTTGTGAGCCGCCATATAGATGCTGTGAATCAAACCTAGGTCCTCTGGATGAACAATCCGTGCTCCCAACCACTGAGCTGTCCCTGTAGCCCCATACACAGCTTTCTGGACCAAATTTAGGTGCTTATGCACTATGAACATGTACATTACCAACTGAGCTAGCTATCTTTCTAGCTATAGATACTAATTTTGATGGAGGTCGTAGATCGAAGAGAAAACAATCAAGAAGAGCGTTGATTGGTACTTACCTGCAAGTGTGTCCTCAGAAAGGTTTTCCTCTTTGTATACTCAAAGTTGTTTCTCATCAAAAGATACAAAAGTGCGGATGCCTCGTTCCTGGTTGAGCTAATCTTTGAAGTACAGCACTTTAAAACCTCATAGCAAAATGCAGCACACATGTTCACTCTTCCTTTGAAAAAGGCTGAGGGAAACTAAACAAGGAAAATAGAAATGAATATCTGAAAAACGAATAAAATCCACCAAATAGTCAAGTGTTGACTGAAGCCTCACTTAAAACTATGCTCGGAGCTTTAGAGGATAACCAGTCAGCAGGAGGCTAGCACTCTGTTCTTGAGATCCTACAGACAAGCATCTGTCAATGATAGAACAAGTCAAGTCAGTATAGAAGGTAACATGGAGGTACTTGGCATAAACGCTATCAATCTGAGAAGAGCCCAAGATAGTCCAAAACATAATAGGAACAGTATCGATGGCATGCTGAGCAACTGAATGACTGAAATGATGAGTGATGGCTCCTGTTCTAAACTTCCACCTGCTGAGAAAATCACTAGTGGTGAAATTGATCGCTTTTTATTACACAAAATGGAGTTTATGTGAAGTGTTCATGTACACCTGTCCATTTTCTACTCTGTCAGTTAAGACATATTTTTCATAGAAAAAGAGTGCTCAAGTGGTCACTGAATTCTGAAACCAACCAAGAGGCTTGGTGCTTTGAGAATGTATTCAGCCTGCTGCTTTGGGGAAGATAAACTGTATATCTAGTGTGGGCTTATTAGAGTCTTCTATTCTTGAAAGGAAAGACAAGCAAGCTGCTTCTGAGTGCACATTGGCCATATTTTTAGGACTTCTGAAGCTTGAGCGTCAGCCATTCAAAATGGCCTCTTGGAAACTGTGAATTTTAATTCACATTTCAGGAATTGATCTGATCGTTTTACCTTCATAGCAGGTGCAGTGTTTGACAAGCAACAGGCGTGTAACAAATGATTTCTGATAGACAGATTGGGAAATCTCATAAAGTTTCACAGGATTAGATCGACTCTTGCTAGACAAGATACTCTAGTATTAAAACATTTAAGGGCAGGCATAGCTGTGTGCAGTTAATCCTTACGATAAGTCTTTTTTTTTTTTTTTTTACATTACTAGTGACAGGAACAATGACCAAAGTCATGAGCAAATTCCTCAATGCCAGTTCTAATGTGCCCTTTCATCTCACTTGACACTCTGTACCTCATGATGATGCCCATACTCTGTTCCCCTTTGGCTTCTGTGACATTGTCCATTGTCCATTCTTGGTGGTTTTTTTTTTTCTTTTTTTCTTTGTATTGGCTACCTCTTTCACTGTTTCCTCCTGTCTCCTTTACTGTTTTCTGTTTCAACCCTTTCTGTGTTACCTTCTCCAATGTTCTGATCCTGATCTCTGTTTTCCCTCTATATCCTTCCCAGAGGAAGCTCAGTAAGTGACTGAAGTTGGTGAGTTCCAGTATCCCTTTGATGCTGATGTTTTATCAGTGAACGGGTGATAAAGTCCAAAAATTCTTGTTAACATGTATTCTACCTGCATATCCACACACCAGTGCCTTTTTCCAGGTCCTCATCTATTTTTTTACATGTTTTATTTACATCATTTTGTACTATGTTTTGTACTCCTTCCTTCTATTCACCCCTTTGTTGTTTACTATATTTCTCTGAAGCTCTGGCTGGTCTGGAACTTGCTACATAGACCAGTCTGGTCTTAAATTCAGAGATCTGTCTGCCTCTGCTTCTCACCCAATGTCTAACTTTAGAAAGTTTTACTTTCCCTTGCTCATACCAATTCTCTTTTATTATACATTGTGTTGCTTCCATGCTCAAAACATTTCCATGCCCGCCTGTTTCCTAAAAGATGAAGTCTAGCTCTTAAGGTGACGACACACTGATTTACTTGCCATTTATACTTTCACTTGTACCTTGTGAGTCCATACGAACCCCACCAACCACTACTGAAGGGAAACTTTGATAAGGTGCAGCATGTATGTATAGTTATGTGTATGTTTTTCATTGATTGCATGGTAAGCCCTCGGGATTTCACAAAATAACTACCTACATTGTAAGTGTTAAATGAATTTTTTATAATGTATTTCCATTCATTTATTCTAGCATGCTCCTACAGAACTCAATTCCCCATAGATTCCTTTATTCCTAAAGTATATTAAAGAATAGAAAACTTTTAAACCTTCATATTTATCCAATTTCGGTTTTCCATACCATGAAAGGTAGGACTTGTTTCTTTGATCATGTACTGGCTGCTTATGGTTCGTTTGCAAGATATTATATAAGACCCCAGAGTTCTAAAAATTAGTTTCTGCTTTCAAAGGGCTTACACATGACTTTTTTCCAAATAAGCAAGATTAATGTTTCATTAGTACAGTATGTGTTGTGATAGTCTCACCATATGATAAAGTAAGATAAAGAAAAATTGGTGAAGTTGACAATTTTAAAATAACATTGGGGCTACAAATGTGGTGTCCTGGGTTGAATCTTGAGGGAGAAAAGAAGATGCAGAGGTAGAGCATACAGGCTAGTCTTATGCCAACTTGACACACTAACTAGAATTATCTGAAAGAGGGAACGTTACTTGAAGAAATACCTTCATAAGATCTGGCTGTACAGTGGGGTTAAGGACACCACAAGAAAACCCACAGACTCAACTAACCTGAGTCCACAGTGGCTCACTGAGACTAAACCATCAACCAGGGGGCCTGCCTGAGACTGATCTAGGCCCTCTGTACATATGTAACCATTATGTAGCTTGATCTTGTGGGACTCCTAACAGTGGGGATAGGACCCGTCTCTGACTCTGTTGCCTGCCTTTGAAATCCTTTCCCCATAGGAAAGGAGGTGCCTAGTCTTACTGCAAGTTGATATGTCATGGCTGGTTGATATTCAGGGGAGGCCTGACCTTTGCTGAAGAGATACGGGAGGAGTAGAGTGGGGAGGAGCTTGGAGGAGAGAAGGGAGGGAAAACTGCTGTTGGAATGTAAATAAAATATAATAAATTAAGTCCAGCTGTAAGGCATTTTCCTAAGTAGTGATTGATGAGGTAGAGCCCAGCCCATTGTGAGTGGAGCTACCCCTAAGCTGGTGGTCCTGGGTTCTATTATAAAGCAAGCTAAGCAAGCAATGGGGAGCAATCCAGTAAACAGCATCCCTCCATGGTCTCTGCATCAGTTCCCGTCTCCAAGATCCTGCTCTACTTCACTTTCTTCAATAATGAACAACACTGTGGAAGTGTAAGCTGAATCCTTCCTCTCCAAGATGCTTTTTGATCATGGTGTTTTTTGTAGCAATAGAAACCCTAACTAAGACAGAGAGAGAGAGACCCCTGAAAAGGGCCTCCGGAAAATGGAAGGTGTGATGGTAAAAGGGAAAGCCTGTTCTGATTTTAGAGGATTCTTTGCCAAGTCTTCTATATCTATTTTGCTATGCTATGCTTGTCAAAGGCTGCGGTAGTTATTGGCTATTTGTAGATGTCAACACAATGATCCCCAGTCCTCCATCTTCCCTGGAACTCCAACACTTTCAAGTTGTTCTTACCTTACTGATGAAAGATCTCAATGAGGCAAAGACATGCTTCAGTGACACTTCAGATTGTCCATTTTTAAGAAAAGCAAGGTGAATATCAAATACTTTTTTCATTAGTGGGTTGTGACCATCATTATTTAAAAGTTGGCTCTATAAAACATGGAAAGAAAGTTCATAGAAGCCTTTAGTTTGTCCCTCTCCCCCATTTACAGGAGAACTAATTTTACTGCATCATCAATATCTGCTTATGAAAATGCTGTTAGGACTTTGGAAGTTTTTTCAATATTTTCAGTATTTTATTTGAGAATATTCATGTGATCTTCAACTTGAATTGAAAATCTCAAAACACCACAAGAATATTGAAACTCTAGCATTTAAAATAGCTTCAAAATTATTCTTCCTATAGAGAACATCAAAACTCAAAATGAGTTTGGGAAGAATATTTCACCTTCTATTCCTCCTCCCTTTCTGCCTTCTTCCTTTTCTGTTTTCTTCTTCTTAAAGTTCTGTTTCTGTAGCTCAGTGGGATCTAGAACTTGCTATATACAAAGGCCAGTCTGGCTCAAAGTCATAATTCTTTTTTTTTTTTGGTTCTTTTTTTCGGAGCTGGGGACCGAACCCAGGGCCTTGCACTTCCTAGGTAAGCGCTCTACCACTGAGCTAAATCCCCAGCCCCTCAAAGTCATAATTCTTTTGTTGGGATTATGCACATATTTAGTCATGACTGGCTGGGAGGAATTTTTAAAATTACCTTACACATTCAGAAATTTAAAACAAATACAAGGCAATTGGCCTTTGTATTTCTCTGGGACAGCAATAATTAAGAGAAATACCAATTCTTTTAAAAACTCTATTATCTTATTTACTTTTGGAAATGTATTTTGTATAAGACATATTTATGCACTGGTGACAAATTGAAACCTCCATGATACCTCATGATACCATAGAAACAAATACCACACCTGACTGTTTAAATGCCTCTTGTAAATGGGCATGAGAAAAAACAGTAAACAGTACAGTTATACAAGGGATATCAGTTGATTCATAAAATTTGCTCTAAAATAAATTATGAAGGGGCTACAGTGTATAACTGAGTGAGAAAATGTCTGCTATGTGAAGGTCTCTCTGGGAAGTCCAGAGTTCAATTTCTAATACTGCAAAAAAATGGAAAAAACAAAAATCAAAATCAAAACATCAGGGCTGGAGAGATGGCTCTGCGGGTAAAAGTGATTGGCATGAAAGAAAGCATGTGGAACTTAGTTCAAATTCCCACGAACCATATAAAATCAATACAAACTAGCAGAATCATCTGGAATTCTAGTGTTCCTATGAGAGACAGGAGATAGAGACAGAATTTCTGGAAGCTCATATGCCAGCCAGCTTGGAGTACACAGTGGAAAAAGAACAGAGACCTTGTGTCAAACAAGTCAAGTATGGATGCCCAATAACATCCTGGCCCTCCACACTTGGGCCTGTATTCATACACAGTATACACATGTACACACACACACACACACACACACACACACACACAGCAAATTATATAAAATCAAAACATTGGTTTAATTCTCCAACTCTGCCTTTTCGACTCTCAAGAAACTAAGCAGGTTATATTAATATTGCCCACCACACAAAACTAGACAAAATGGTGACAGGCCCATTGGTGGCCAGTACTTAGAACTATGGACTTGCATTGTGATTTATAAATTCTATAAATTTCTATAAATTTTGTTTCTGCCACCAACTAGCTGGGCAAGACACCTTATTTTTATGTGAATGATATCTATATACATAAGGCTATTATAAGGATTAAGAGATAATTTATTGTTTGTATTTAGCTTATGGGGATATAATTTGTGTTACCAAAATGTCATCAGTTTTAAGAGTACAATTCAGTTCCTGTTGGCACCAGAACTGAACTATCACAATCCAACTTCAGAGCAGTTTTGTTACTTCATAAATTTCAGATGTCCTCTTATGCTATTACCTCTCTTTATTACCCCAGTCATCAAAAGAAAAGGTGGAGGTAACACAGCGACACAATATGTGCTTTGCATGCATGAGGATATGGTTTAATCCCCAGCACCAGAAATAATAAATTAAGATTTGTAAAATGCTTAAGAGAGTACGTGACTTTTTACCAAGAAATACACAGATATCTTTAAATAAACAAAACGTATCAGAAAAGCAGGGAGGAATGGAAGACTAGTCATGGACTCGGATGTTCTATCTACTGACATGATGAAAAACAGATGTGCGTATTATTTTAATTAAAACAAACCTAATATTTTGTAAGATCACCTACTACAACGTATTAGTTTGTTATTCAATTCTCCTTTATGTAATGTTTTTGAGAAGCATGGGTCACGTTTCCTTTGTATATATCTGGAAGCCTGGGGCAATTGAGTACATTATATAAGAAAGGAAAAAGGCAAAACAAACAAGCAAACAAAACCAACAACACTGCCAAATCCTATGTAAGTGATGAGAAACAGGAGGTGTGTTTTCCCCTTTTAGGTTCTAATACTTATGCTACCTTGCACTAAGCTCATGAAGTTTTTCCTCTCAAAGCACTTTCACATCCACTTGTTTTCTTTTACCCTTCCACCTAGCATGCAAGCTAAGCGACTTTCTTTTACAAATCAAAGGAATGATGCTTTGGGTTGGAGAGAGAAAAAACATCTGAGAAAAACCTAGACATTGCCCTTACAAGATATCTTGCTATAATGGGTACTTTGGCAAACTGATTCTCTCATGATTTCAAGTAAAAACTCCTAGTTATTTTAATAAAGACATGAGAGAAAACAGTCCCTCCCTTCTTTCCTTCCCTACTTCTTTCTCCACCCCCCCCACCTCCTATCTGTCTCTACAGAGCCTTCACTGACCTGGAACTTGTTATACAGATTAGGCTACCCTCCCATTTGGCACGCCTCCTGCCTCTGTTGCCCAAGTCCTGACATTATAGGCATGTATTACCATGCTTGGCAGAAAGCCGGATCTAAAGACAAATAGAAAACAATAGAGTGAAAGAGGCCTAGGGGGATTAAGGACATTTTAGTAGGAACACTTCACTTTATGGATGACTGAGTCTCAGTGATTTCCCAAGGTTATACCATACCTCGTCAAATTTGGCCTGTCACCAGTATTTTCTCACCGCCCCTGCCAGGTTATTTCAAACTAAACTATCGTGCCTCAAACTAGCTAGTTACAATAGGTTTTTTTCCCCCCTTTCTTGCAATTGACGGTGACCGATTTCAAACTCATCTTTACCTTGAAGCACTGGGTGAAAAAGGAGATGGTGTCTAGTACGGTCAGAGACACTTCAGTAGCAGTATTGCCTTCTAGAAGTGCCTGGTGGAAAATGTCTGCTTCTGTCGTTGCAGAACCTAAGGTAAGAGAAGCATATTAAACCATGCCCAACACAGACTTTCGTTACCAGCACCAAATAGCTTCCTCCCAAAGCCATAGCGAGACAGTCTTGTCTTCTTAGAAGGAGCTCACACCACCAGACCTAATCATGAGCTTCGCTGCTGATTCCTGAGAGCCATGGTCTGCTGTAATCACTTCTGGTCACTTTTTTCTCTGCAGCATGTATTTAGGTAATACCCTTCTTTGGTGATGTGATCTCCATAATGAGCTATGGTGATGGAATTAGGAAGTCATGTGAAAGGCATCTTCAGCTGTGCTGCCAACATGGGTGAAGAAAAATGACAAAGCCACGCAAATTCAGCATCCTACATATGTTGTCAATTCCACCAGTGACAGGAGACTTGTTTCTACATTCCAGGCTATTTATGGGCTGATGGAGGCAGGTTTGTTGCACTTTTACAACAACTTTAAAAACTTGCATCCTCACTGAGCCACCAACCAGGCAGCATACACCGGCTGATATGAGACTCCCAACACATATACAGCAGAACCCTCAAGACATTTCAGGTCCCAGGGAGTGGGGAGGTTTGGTAGAGTGAGTGGAGACAGACTCATGGAGATTGGGGTGAGGTGGAGCAGGATGAGGAACACTCGGGCAGAACGGGAGGGGGCCAACAACTGGACTGTAAAAAAAGATTAACAAACAATAAAAAATGTGTACTAAGTCTTTTAGCTCAGGGTCTGTCTGTCTATGCAGGAAATAATTTATTATCATTATAATCGGGCTTCACAAATTTAGTTTTCTTGGCCTCTTTCCCTGTGCCAGTTGGAGTCCTGCATGAAAATGAAAGTGTTCTTTCTCTGAGTTTTTTTAAATTAATATTTGCAGTCAGAGGGTACTTTCCCTTTATCTAATCCCCTTAATGGCCTCAGTTAGGCAAGATTTCTCTTCTTATCCTATTTAAATATACCTTCAACAAGTAGTATTTAGAGCTCATTATTATGATTATTTGGTGCTACTGAGGATTGAACATAAGGTCTCATGCATGCTAGGCAAGCATACACTCTAGCAGTGAGCTAGGTCCCCAGTATTTTTTTTTTTTAGCTTTTTATTGTATTAGACAAGATCAAATCTGCTCAGGATGGCCTTGAACTTGTGAACTTTCTGCCTCACCCTCCTTGGTAGCTGGAATTACAGGCCTGAACTACTAAAAACAGTAGTGCAGTCAGCACAGGACATATATGTCATAAGTCATTAAATGAACAATTGTAACTCCAACTGAATATTTTATATGCTATTTTATTAAGATATTAATATGTTCTATTAAAATTTAATGGAGCTAAAGAGATGGCTCACTAGTTAAGAGCACTTATTGCTCTCCCAGAGGCCTGGGTTCAAGTCCCAGCACCCACATTGTGACTCACACTCATGCCCAATTCCAATCTTGGGGGGGTCAAGTGCCTTCACAGGTACCAGGCAAACATGGCGCAATACATATATTCAGGCTAAACATTAAAAAAAATTAAATAAAATAAATAAATCTAAAACAATTAAAAATAAAATTCAACGGAGCCTCCACATACATACTTGCATCTACACAATGCTCATATCTGCGTACACATCACACATACATACCCATTAAATTAAAAAAAAGATTAAATAGCATTACCAGGCTATTTGATATGCCTCTGACCCAAGATTACTTACTGTGATTAAGTGTGAATGAGCTTTCTAAGCTGCTAAGGTGCTGAAGCCGAGCCTGCATGACCCCTGATCTGTTTCGAAGAGCTGGCATAGTTTGTGACTTTCGATCTATTCCAAAGTGTTTGGATAGCCAGGCATCATGCACCCTAAAATAAAAATTTAAATCAACAACCAAAAGTAAAGACAGGCAGTGATGGTGTATTCCTTTAATTCTGACACCCGAGAGGCAGAGGCAGGTAGATCTCTGTGAGTTCAAGGCCAGCATGTTCTACATTGTGAGTTCCAGGGCAGCCAGGGCTACATAGTGAGACCCTGCCTCAAATCCCCACCAATAAAACAAAACAAACAAACAAAAAACAGTAACAGCAAAAACTGAAGTGCTCCAATAATATACGTCATTGTTTGATTCTTTTAAACTAAAGTGTGATTTTAGTTGATGTGTTTCCAGATAAATATAATATGCTGCTCAAAGATTCTATCAACTATTGCTTAGATTAAATGAGGTATATTAGAAACTGTGAGCCATCTCTCTAGCCCCTAAATTGTACAACATTTTAATGGGTTTCAAAAAGAGTGTATACTATTAGCTAAGGCATTTAGAAAGAGCCTTCTAACCTTCTCAAAACATTGGGGTTAAGTAGACAATACTCCAATAATATTCAGTTTTTTTTTTGCAGGAAGTGGGGAAGAAGAAGTGAGAAGACAGACAGTGAAATGGGAAGGGGCTGGCATCAGATATTCAAGTATAAATATCAATTCAGTTTCTTTCTGGATCACTTATAGCTGGGTCGTCTGTAAACTCAGGAAGGAAAAGTTTGTCCTCTTCTGACCATCAGGTCAGAGTAACAGAATCTGTGATGCCAATGGTCAGAGCAGCTCACAGTCTTAGGGAAAGATGGTGGTCACTGGAACATGCATCACTTGAGATTTATTACTAGGCTGTTCCAGAGACACAGTAATACGGCTTCAGACTGTAGAACTAAGCTTGGCATGGTGTGCTTACACATCCTATAATCCTGGCCTTTGAGAAGCTGAGGCAAGAGGATCAGAAGTTTAAGGTCCTTCTTGGAGACAGAGCAAGTTGAAGGCAAAAGGGCTCCATGAGATCCTGGGGCCAAAACCCAAACCCAAACCCAAACCAAACAAAGAAAAGAAAGAAACTGTTATAGATTTTAACTTTGAAAAATAAACTATTTGGTGCTAGAGACATGGCTCAGTGGTTAAAGGTCCTTACCACTGTGCCCAAGCTGGATCCCTGGGACATACATGGTGGAAGGAGAGAACCCAGACCATGAGCTATCCTCTGACATGTCCAAGCATGCACATAAAATTTTAAAAGACTATATTTGAATTCCTTTAGTGAGTAGTTCTAATTCATACCTACACAGATCCACTCATAATTCAAATAAACAAGACCTTTTTTGCCTTCGACCATTTGCCTTAAGAGACTCCTGATTGTTTTTTCCAGTGTTGAGGGCTGAACCCAGGGCTTCACATATGCTCAGAAAGTACTCAGCTGAGCCATATTCCAAGAACAAATGTATTTTCCTTCTTCTTTCCATTTTTTTTTAAAAAAAAATGTGGTTTTGGGAATTGAATCCAGGGCCCTGTGCATGCTAACAAATGCTCTATCACTGAGCTATGCCATGGAGCCCCTCAAACATTTCTTCATAAAGATTTAAGAGGCAAAAGAATAAATAGATGTATGTCCTAATTACTGTTGAGGCTTTCTAGTCACCTTAGCACTTGGGATGTTAACACACTGCAGGCAAGAGCGACTTTTACAGCCAAGTCTGCTTTTTGATTTTCTGCCTACCTATTTAGCCCTTACTTAAGTCCTCCAGGAAACACAAAGTTTAGGGAGATCTCAGAAGGTAGAAGCCTTCTCTATCATTCTAGTCATTACCCTTTTGAAAACATAGCATTCGTTCGCATTGGTTTTAACTTGGAATTGGGATACGCTGAATAAATCACAGCTGCCTTCACATTAACCTAAAGTCACTAGGTTTCGCATGCCACTGATGGGCTTGCTCTTTGCTGGAAAAGAATAAAGAAATGGAACATTGTAGTGCCCGCAGGAATTACCTTGCTATGTTTCTTTTCCCCATATATCGGAAGTGAAACAGACATACTCTAGAAAGGAGAACAACAGCACATTAGTAAAATATGGCTACCTGGTACAATTTGACAAGTAACAAGTAGAGGGTCATATGTTTCAAAGATCAATTTACTGAAATGATATTATACTAACATTCATTTCCATTGATAGCTACTTACAGGACTGCCATACCCTACCTTTCCACATGTATTTGCTATAGTTATATTAGCATTAAAAGTCCTGTGTCTTTACATATGAATGTAATGACAAGTTAGAAAAAAAATTGCCCATGTGAATCATCTTTTGTGCACTGTACCATACCATAGCAAAGGTCTCTAGTCATCATTAAGACTAAACCATGTTCCTTAATCATAGAAATAGAGGCAAATGCTATATTTTGTACAGAGGTATTAAAATGTTCTATATTATTAATAATCATAAACACATGAAAATAGGAAAAATAACATCTAAATCCCCATATGCTCATTACTTCCCAGCTTCAATAGCTGTCATGAACAGTCTTGTTTAAGCTCCATAAAAAGCAAGCTAATCTTCCTCCACCCTGCCATTCACCTTGCCTCTTTTCAAGCAAATTCTCACTATCAGTTGTCTTTATTGGTAAATATTTCCCAGCATATAAACAGGGTTTGCTACATCTGGGGGAGGTCATACAATTTAAAAGGGACCGTGAAAAAAAAGAGAACTTCAGGGAGGGATAGGAAAAAAGGAAAAATAGGAACAAAATGCAATAGAAGACAGGCTATGGGATAGGAAAAATTGGGCTAATGGAAAAATGGGGTAAGCGGGAGTGGGAATGGTTTAAAGGATGGGGCAAGAGAAGATCAATAGAATTGATTTGTAAGAAAATGCTATAATGAAAATCCCATTATTTTGTAAACTAATCAAAAGTCTAAGAAATACATATTTAGGAGAACCTACTTGAAATCTTAACAGCTAACCAGCAGATATTTTCTGTAATTTTTAAAAAGGTTGCATCAACTGGTTATATATTGATTATCCTCTCTGTATATTATGAGTATATAAATCGTGTCTATAATGCATATGTACTATTTATGTAAAAATTCCTATATTTCTCTCTATGCATAATTTTCCTTTAACCTTTTGATAATGATAAATAGTAGCTTAGCATATAACACCTTTCAATCACTATAGTTGGTTTCCCCGAGCGTTTTAAAATATAGGTAGATGTGTATTTCTATATAAACTCATAGAGCTACAGCTGTCTGCTCCTAAAGTGATTACTGTCTAGAATTATTCCACTCTAAGAGTTCAACATCTAAATTTTAGCTGTACATTAATACAGTATCCGGTTCAAAGGACTGATACAAGGCAGCTGATACCATTCTAATTTCCTAGTTTTCAAGGTCATAGTAAGAATTCTACTCACCTGTAAAGCAGTCTATTACTAGATAAGACCTTTTCTATGGGATCACAAGTATTCCACCTCCATCCTTTTATCACTAGGTGAAGAATGCTAGACTCTAGACTATTAAAAATCATTTAGTTGTCTACAATAATAGCAAATGAACTGTTGAAAACAGAAAAACAGTAATATCTAATAACCTTCAGCCAACTTTTTCAAGTAAGTGAACTGTATTTTAGGAAAATACTGTAACTTACTCTAGAAGCACGAGAATGTTTATGAGCTCTTGGGGAGACACTTTATTCCAATAAGTCAAGAGGGTATCTGAAAATAGGAGAAGTAGTGTTAGATCAGAGATCAAAGGCCCATTATCACACACTTTATCCCTATATTTGTCTTCCCACTGCCCAACACCCGCACATTCTATGACAGGATGATATATATTCCAGGCTGACAATAAACCCACTATGTTGCTGAGTATGATTCCTAATCCTCCTGCCTCCACCTCAGAGTTCTGGGATTATAGGCTTGCACAACCAAGGGGGTTTTCTCCTTTCCTTAGGCAGGATTTCACAGAGGCCTAGGCTGGTCCCAGGTGCCCAGACTTTCTGCTTCCTGTCTTACCTCCAGAGTGCTAACATCACAAATGTGTTTTATCACACTGCATTCAAAAGAATACACATACATATTTTGTATTGATTTCAAATGAATCAGTAATCTTTATTTCACATCCTAATCTTTTTTACTTTATAAATGTTCTTTTTGATGGTTAGTTCTAATCTTCCTATCATAGCTGAGGACAAAATAAGGAAATTTTTGTTTATCTTTTATACCCAAGGCTTAGCCAACTCTAAAATTTTACAAATAGTGGTAGGTTTATGGGAAGTTTTCTAGAGAGATAGAGTCAGGTGCTTTTATCTGCTACTTGAAGGGCTCTGTTAACCAAAAGATTTAAGAATTTAGAGAACGAAATTATCGTCTTCCATTTTCCTCTTTGGATAATGAGGTTGATGGTTTGTGTGTGTCCAACTATTTCAGAGAGAAGAACATCTTAAACCTATCCATGTAAGTTTTTTTTAATACATTTCTTTCATTTTTTCCAAAATCTTTTATTACCTAACTATCTACCTACCTACTTACAGGGGGTAGAAGGTATTTTATTTGTTTTAGACAGGGGTCTCATAGTCCAGGTTGACCTTGAATTCCTGATCCTCTTGCCTCTACCTTCCAAGTGCTGAGATAAAGGGAATGTACCACTTTGCCCAGCTCTGGCTAAAACCAAACAAAACTAAAAATAAAAATAAAAAAAGAAAAAGTACTAAATTTTGTCACAATATAGCTTTCTTTTTTATACTCCTCTTATATACCTAGCAGCATTGGCTATCCTACTGTAAATGACAAAATCTTTTGTCACAAAAAGTAGAAAAACTACTCTCTTTTCACCTAAGCAACAGTCTTAGGTAGACAAGGATTGAGGAGACAACGCCAACCTTACAACTGAGTGAGGTAGGATGAAGGAGCTTTGATGTTGCTTCTCTCATTTTTTAATATATTTTTTTCTGATCCTGGGATTAAATCTAATACTCTATATGTTCTAGGAAAGTACTTTATCACACAGCTATATTACCAGTTCTTAAAAAATTAATTATCATGATTATATTATTACATTTCTTGTGCATGTTCGGAACATGTTTAAACTGATATACCAGTAGAAGTTGGAGGACAACGTGCAAGCTGAGTGCTCCATTTCCACATTTGAGCTTCAGGGACTGAACTCGAGATATTTGGCAAAGGGTTTTGCGGCGGCCAGTTATCTCCGTGGCCCAGGTTGAAGACAGGGTCCGGGTTGAGAATGTAGCCCAGAATGGCCTTAAATTTTCCATTCCTTTGCCTTTGCCTCTAGATTGTTCAAATTATACAGCATTTCCTAAATTTTATTTTTAAGTCGGGGTCTAGAGGCTCAGGAGGTACGTTGGCCTTGAACTCACAATTTTCTCACCTCAGCTCCCTAGCATGAGTCACTGTCCTCACCTTACTCAAAAGTATTTTATCAAACCACGACTACCAACAGTTTCCAATGATTCTAAATTATTAATCTTTCATAATCAAAATGTTTTTGATACTTTTTCTAAAGTATTTGTTCTAAAAGATTAAGCTAAAGGCAACTTCTGTCCTCCTCCATCCAGCCTGGCCTCTTGGTATCTCCTGAGGGAGCGGGGCTGGCACGTGATTCTCAGGCGCATGCGTGCTCCCTCAGCATTCTCAGGGCATTCCTGCTTGGCCTCAGAGGGCGCGGCGCCATTTTTGAAGGCGGTGGTGGGTTTCTGTTTCCCTCAAGCTTTGGTATTTTTGTTTTGTTTTGGCAAAAAGTTTTTAGCTCCTTTCTAGGAGTAAAGAAACTGTGCTTTTCTGTCCGTCCGCAGCACGAACAGAAAAGTCTCTGCAGGACTGGTCTTAAGGCAGCTTCATGGCAGGTCTGTAAAGGGACAGGGGGGCGGGTGAGGCCTGTGAGGCCTGTGAGGCCACGGGGCAGCCGCGCCCCTTGCCTACAGACCTGATTGGCAGGGCTGCCGGGGCTAGTGTTCTGGTCAGCGGACCTTAATTAGAGGCTTCTGTGCCATTTTTTCTTTTTGTCAGTGGCATGTGAAGTTGCTGGCCACAGCTCCATAGTGAAAAAGCGGCCAGTGGTCCTACCAGTCGCTAGCCGGTGTCAAGTTCTCAGTGGAGGTTTTTTTTTTTTTTTTGGACAGTTTTTGTTTGTTTGTTTTTCGTTTTGGTCAGTGGCATGCTAAGTAACTGTAGTTAACAGCTCTGTAGTTAAAGAGCAGCTGGTGGGTCCTGGTGGTCACTAGTCAGTGACAAGTATTTAGCAGAAGCTCTCTGGCCATTTTTGTCAGTGGTCCTGCCAAGCTTGACCCCTGCCTCTCTCGGTTCCCGATAAGTCAAAAAACGATGCAGGCCAGCAGTAGTGGTAGTGAAGACAGGGAAGGTGGTAGAAAACCCACACGGGCAGGTAACATAAAGCTTAGCGTAAGTGATTTGGCGTCTGATGACTTTAAAAAGGCATGGTTGTCACTGAAAGAGGTCCATGATAAAGAGCTTTACCGCTTACAGGTGAAATTAAGCAATATGAGAAAGTCACGGTTGACAGAGGGAAGGCGGTGTGGTGGCCCAGTACCAAAGGGCAATAAACCACTAACGCAACCACTGGAATCCTCCCATTCAAAAGTATGTGAGCGCTGTTTAATGAACGAAACATACAGGGATGTGCTGCAACAAGAATTTAATAACATGCAACAAAAAAATCTCGTGCAGATTGCTGAGCTTACTGTAGAAAATAACAAATTAAAAGAAGAAAACAAAATGCTTTTGGAGAGGCTAAAAGCAACTCCACCTTCACGTGTTCAGTTGGCTTTTTCAGATAGTGATTATGAGGATTTCGTTAAAGGTACTCAAATGAAAATTAAACACATTTATACAGTAAAGGAGCCTTCCCAAGCAGTACAGTTGCAGTCGTCTCCTAGGTATGTTACAAAACCACAAGATGAACAAAAAAAATCTCTCTGTACACCGAAGGTAGAACCACCTCCTTCACGTAAACAAACTCCACAAAGCAGTCAGGAAATCCAGGTAGTCTCAGAGACCTCTTTTGTGGACTCTTCCTGTCCCGAGGAGGATCATGATACCAAAGAGGCCAATGTATTACTGTCATGTACAGCTTGTTCTATAAAAGCTTCATCGGACACCTTTAACAAAGATGAGTCAGATAATTCCTCAAGACGTCGTAGAGTAAGTACTTCCACACAAAAACATGATAAGGAGAAGACCTTAACTTGGAGCTTTTCCAGCATTTCCTCTGGAGAGGAACCTATAATAGTATCTGAAACTTCAGAGGAAAGTATGCCTTGTAATCCTAATTCTGCACTGGCATCTTGGGAAAAGAAAAGAGAACAAAATAGTTCACAGGTGTTTCCTGTGGACTATACTTCAAAATATATTCAGAAAAGGAGAGCAACACAGTCTGCTAGCAGTCAGAATAATGACATTTCAGTGAAATCTGGTCATGCTCCTCGGCTTTCCAGGGGAGAAACTACTCTGAAAAGCACTTGTGAATCTGAAGATATAAGACATCTTGCAAAGAGGTCTAAAAGTGATTCCTAGAGAGTTCTTTCAGAGATTTCATTGAAAAGTAAAAAACAGATAGAAAAAAGTTTCAGCTTCCCTTCATGTTTGCTTCTGAGAAAATGTGTCTGTGTTCAATAAGATAGTGTTCCTGTAAATTCAGATTATGCAACAAATAATAAAGTATTAGAACTTAAAACTCTTTGATTCATGCCCTTTAGGACCCTAAAATAGTGAATTGCTATTAGTAAAATATATAGACAGAGAAGGAAATGTCAAAATCCCCCCTGCTGCTAAAACAATTGTGTATACATAGAATAAATTGATATTAAAGTTATTAATTTTATAATACAATTAAAAAATTATGAGCACCTGAAGGATGTAAACTTGTAAGAATTCAATGCACATAGAGTAATAAAAATACTATTTATTAGACAAGGTCACTAGAACTAATACATTAAAAACGATCTAGAAGTAAACATTTTTTTAGAATAAAAAGAGAATGACTTTATGGGATGCAGTCTGACTTTAAACATGCAAAAGATAAAGAGATTTGATGCAGACAAAATATGAGTTACTGAAAATGTCTTCTCTGAAACTACAAAGAACCTTCCTATCACAGAGCTTCAATCTTTTTTTTTTTTTGGTTCTTTTTTTTTTCGGAGCTGGGGACCGAACCCAGGGCCTTGCGCTTCCTAGGTAAGCGCTCTACCACTGAGCTAAATCCCCAGCCCCACAGAGCTTCAATCTTTGACTTCAATAAAATTTTGACAGTTTACTCCTAAGTTGTATATTCATGAGACCAATAGATTATTCAGTTATTTGTATAATTTTTCTATATGAGATGGTAGAATTCCAGTCTTTAGGAGGCTGAAGAAGAAAAACTTCAAATTCAAGGTTAGTCTGTATGTTCTAGAACAAACTAGGCTAAAAAGATTCAATCTTAAAAAGAAAAAAAATACTATTTTTGAGTTGTACTAATTTATTTCAGAGTTTGTTACTCATATGTGGCTAAGGGCTTTAATATTTTTGTACCTAACTGGCTATTATCTAATAATTGGTATTATTTATATTATTATTTTGTACTATCAAAGAAATTCAAGTAATGTTTGTTAAAAATTGTTAAAGATATCCTGGTTGTGTAGTACCAGAAAAAAATTTAAATGAGAAATAGTTGGGCATACTACTAGTTACCTCCAGTTCCAGCATTTGGAAGATAGGTAAGAAGATTGTGAATTTACAACCTTGGCTAAGAAAAAAAGACTGTGGTATTGTTGTACTCTACAATTTGCTTTCCTATCTGAATAATCTGTTATAATGTTTCTTTGTCACAAAAATAAAGTATGTAATAGTTAGTAAAAATGTATGTATAAAATAAGCTGGGAGTATATAGCTCATGTGCTAGGCCCTGGGTTCATGTCTCTAGTATCAAAAAAGTTTAAAAATATGGCCTAGGATTTAGCTTGACAGTGAAGCACTTGCATAAGCATGTGCAAAGTGGAAGCCCTTGGTTTGTCATCTGACACCAAGGTATGTGTGGGAGAATGAAACAGCCAAGTGTGATGGGAAAAAAATGAAACAACCAAATGTGGTGTGTACCCTTGTGATTTTAGCACTCAAGAGGCTGAAGCAAGAGAATCAAGAGATTGAGCCATCTTTATGTATAGTATGACCCTCTCTCCAAAACGAATATAAATTGGGGCTGGAGAGATGACTCAGCAGTTAAGAGTACTTGTTGCTCTTGCAAAGGACCTTCATTCAGTTCCCAGCACCCACATGGTGGCTCATAACCTTTTGTAACTCCAGGTCCAGAGGATCTCATGCTCTTTTCCCACCTCTGTAGGCATACATGTGGTACACATACACATAAAGAAAAACAAGCAGGCATGGTGGTGCGTGCCTTTAATCCCAGCACTTGAGCAAAAGAGGATAGCCTGGTCTATACAGTGAGTTCCAGGCCATTTAGGGTTATATAATGAGATTCTGTTTTAAAAAAAGCCCAAAATAGAAATAAAAAATAGTAAATCTAAAAATATGTCTGTAATAGAAAATTTGAACAAGATAGTTATATGATAATGGTGATTAGAACCCAGGTGCTTTTTTGAATTTATTTTAAATTTATCTACTGATTTTGCATGTTGACAACTATTTTTCTTTTCTGTTTTGTACATGTGCTATGAATTGAACCCAGAGTCTCATATATGCTAGCCATGTGCTCCCCTAGTTTACATTTACTTTGCTAATTGTCTATATTCCTGAGGAAGAATATGATATTATATGTATACACTGTATAATGCCTACTTAGGTAGATTTTATGTTCTTTAGACCTGCATACTTTTTGAGCAAATAAAGATAAATGGAAGAAGAGGGTGGGAATTTTATAAATAAATGTGACATTTGAGGAAAAGGCAATTTTAACTCCTGAGGATATGAATGTAATCCCTTATTTATAGTTATATAGTATAAAGAGAAACTGGTAATGCTAGCAGATGATACCATTCTTCTCCAAGAAGAGATACAGATTGACATCCTGACTCCAGACATCAGGGCTGCTGCAGAGAGGACGACTGACTCCAGACAACACCGTGGTGCTGCAGAGACAACTGACTGCAGACAACACCATTGATGCTATAGAGACAATGACTGACTCCAGACAACACCATTGGTACTCAAAGAGACAATGGTGGCATCCCCTACCTTCAGAAAGCCCTGGTTTCTTGCTTCTGTGTTTATGTTTTTCAAATCCTAGTTCAAATAAATGCTAAAGTGTTAATTTTGTATTGTGATTATTTCCTTCCTGTTATATTAACCACTTAACATTTTATGCTTTGCCTAAAAACCCTTAAAATTGTTGCATAATTTTTATAAGTTAATAGTTTTAAATCCTATCAAACATTCAAATCCATGGAAACTTATTTTAATGTTCATCTTAAGGGATATTTCATGACTTGAATCTTTAAAGATCTGTTTCTAAAATGTATGTTCTCAATTTACAGGCCTGAACTTAGGAGGGGGTATCTACTACAGTTCCTGCTGAGTATGCTAGTCTCTCACCTTCAGAAATCATCTTTACTATGTATAAGTAGCACATCAAGAGGTTTCTGATTTCATACTGATCCAGACGATTATACTGGGATACACTAGTTCTTGACGAACTCTGCCGGGTCTGTAAGATAAAAGAGAGGAGACTTATGAAATAATATGGCGATTTTACACAGCTTTAAACTCAAATTATTTTTTCACCACTAGTCCTACTGGGGAAAACTATAAATTTTATAGTCTTTCTTACAGGTAAATGGGTTGAGTCTTTATTGCTACAGTATCTAGTGATATCACTGGAAATTACTTCAGTTGTTCATAAAGATATAGCTATTAATGATATATTAATGTTCCACTCCCGTATGCTTTGTGTTATAATAACAAAAACTGAAAATACTCAAAAATTTTTAGGAAGAATATCTGTTATGTGAAGGAGGGATTTAAGGTATATGAAAACATAACATATTTTAGGGCTGGAGATAAAGTTGAGAAGTAGATCACTTGCCTAACATATGCAAGCTCTGTGTTTAATTCCCCATCACTGCCTAAAAGTTACACTTTAAAATTTGAATCACTTCTTAGAATGGATTAATATCCAATCATCAAATAACCTATTTAAAAATGGGCTGACATAAAATACAGGTACCATGTTATACTCCACAGACCCAATGCAGCTTAACAAGAAGGAAGGCCCAAGCAAGGAAGCTTGAATTTCATTTCAAAGGGGTAATAAAATAGTCATAAGATGCAGATGGAGAGAGGGAACTGGGAGGGAGGGGGAAGGCAGAGGGGAATGGGGTTCAGGATCAGGTGTGGGGAAGGACAGGAGAGATGGCTACATGGCCATGAAAATGAATGGAAATCTCCAATTGACCGAGGTGATGAGGTTGGGGCGGGGCATCTCCAGGGAGAGACAGAGACTGGGGATAAGGGAGGAACCCAAGAATCAATGAGGGTGACTTAAGCTGTGACTCACTACACTGGGGATATGGAACCCGAAGAGGCCACCTCCTGTATCCATACAGGAACCCTAGTGGAGTGATAGACAACAACTCACCAACAAAACTTTCAACCCAAAACAAGCAATGCAGACATGGGGGAGGGAGCAGGGACTGAGGTAATGGCCAACCAATAACTGTCCCATGGATAAGCACCGATCCCTGACACGATTAGTAATCCTCGGTTATGCTATAGACAGGAGTATGTTGTCCTCTGAGAGGCTCCACCTAGCACCTGACTCAGACAGATAGACACCCACAGCCAAAAAGTGGATAGAGCTTGGGTTATGGAAGAATAGGAGAAAGAATTGCTGGCCCCAAAGGGGATAGGAACTTCATAGGAAGACCAACAGAGTCAACTAACCTGGATGCTTGGGGCTCTTAGAGACGAACCACCAACCAAAGAAAATACACAGGCTGGACCTAGACCTCCCCACTCCTATGTAGCAGATATGAAGCTTGACCTTCATGTGGGTCCTGAAAAACTGGAGCAGGGCTATCCCAAAAGCTGTTGTCTGTATGTGGATATGTTGTAGCTGGTCAGCCTTGTCTGGCCTCAGTTGGGAAAGAAGTGCCTAGCCTTACAGAGACTTGAAGCACCAGGGTGGCAGGAGGGGGGTATGGCCTCCATCTGCTCAGAGGAGAAGGGGGAGGGGAAGCAAGGATTGTGGGAAAGATTGACAGGGAGGCTGGCAGCGGGTGGGATGTAAAGTGAATAAGTAAAAACAACAATCACAACAACAACAAAACCCAAATGTGCTGATACAATAATTAAAATAAGAAGGACCAGGTAATATTTCCAAATTAGGTCAAGTAATGTTGTTCCTATTATTTAATGAGATCTCTTTAAATACCAAAATCATGGCAATATCGCATTTATTTGAGGATTTATATAAATAAGAGTAACAATAACACAAAGTTTTACCCTTGCTAATTAAACAATACTCAGAGCTGAGCTAACAGGGTACATAAAACTAAGGATTTTGAATTAGATTGAAACAAACTTGTTCTGATTGCTTGTTAGACATGAAATTACTAGGAAGTTATTTAATCGCTGTCACCTTATCTGTGATGGTATCATCACAATTCAAAATAGTGTGAAATAGGAACCATTGTGAATAAATTACTATTTACCCAAAGGTTCAAAGATGTATATTCCAGTGGTTCTTTTTTTTTTTATTCATTCTCTCCAGGAATGTCAGCTAAAACCATTATTAAAAAAATGAAATATCCCTAAAACAAAACTGTATAACCACCAGATTCACATGAAGATGACCTAGTGGAGACAAGCTGGACCTCACCTTACCAACAAGCTATCAAATCTGTTATGTTTAAGCAGTGAGACCGCCAAGGAAGGAGATGCCAAGTAGTTCTTCAAAGCTTCGGACCACAATCAAACACAGCATCATTTTCAACAGAAGCAGAAGCTCATCTGAATATGCTCAAGGATGCTGACATCAACATTTAATCATCTGCTCACTCATCCAGGAAGAAGGGGAGATCAGTTACTACTGTACTTTATTGTGTTCAACCAAATCACCATGTTACAAAAATAGCAAGCTGCCATAATAAAAAATAAAGCTCCTCTATCCAGCACCAGATAGCATCATTTTACTTTCAAGCCTAGAAATTGCACACTTGTATATAAACCAACCAAAGATGAGGATTGAGAGTTCATCTTGGTGGATTTTTCCTTTGATGAATATGAAGTGTCCTTCCTTATCTTTTTTGATGACTTTTAATTGAAAATTGATTTTATTTGATATTAGAATGGCTACTCCAGCTTGCTTCTTCTGACCATTTGCTTGGAAAGTTGTTTTCCAGCCTTTCACTCTGAGGTAGTGTCTGTCTTTGTCTCTGAGGTGTGTTTCCTGTAGGCAGCAGAATGCAGGGTCCTCATTGCATATCCAGTTTGTTAATCTATGTCTTTTTATTGGGGAGTTGAGGCCATTGATGTTGAGAGATATTAAGGAATAGTGATTATTGCTTCCTGTTATATTCATATTTGGATGTGAGGTTATGTTTGTGTGCTTTCATTCTCTTTGTTTTGTTGCCAAGACGATTAGTTTCTTGCTTCTTCTAGGGTATAGCTTGCCTCCTTATGTTGGGCTTTACCCTTTATTATCCTTTGTAGTGCTGGATTTGTAGAAAGATATTGTGTAAATTTGGTTTTGTCATGGAATATCTTGGTTTCTCCATCTATGTTAATTGAGAGTTTTGCAGGATACAGTAACCTGGGCTGGCATTTGTGTTCTCTTAGGGTCTGTATGACATCTGTCCAGGATCTTCTGGCCTTCATAGTTTCTGGAGAAAAGTCTGGTGTGATTCTGATAGGTCTCCCTTTATATGTTACTTGACATTTTCCCCTTACTGCTTTTAATATTCTTTCTTTATTTTGTGCATTTGGTGTTTTGACTATTATGTGACGGGAGGTGTTTCTTTTCTGGTCCAATCTATTTGGAGTTCTGTAGGCTTCTTGTATGCCTATAGGTATCTCTTTTTTTAGGTTAGGGAAGTTTTCTTCTATGATTTTGTTGAAGATATTTACTGGTCCTTTGAGCTGGGAGTCTTCACTGTCTTCTATACCTATTATCCTTAGGTTTGATCTTCTCATTGAGTCCTGGATTTCCTGTATGTTTTGAACCAGTAGCTTTTTCTGCTTTACATTATCTTTGACAGTTGAGTCAATGATTTCTAGGGAATCTTCTGCTCCCGAGATTCTCTCTTCCATCTCTTGTATTCTGTTGGTGAAGCTTGTATCTACAGCTCCTTGTCTCTTCTTTTGATTTTCTATGTCCAGGGTTGTTTCCATGTGTTCTTTCTTGATTGCTTCTATTTCCATTTTTAATTCCTTCAACTGTTTGATTGTGTTTTCCTGGAATTCTTTCAGGGATTTTTGTGTCTCCTTTCTATGGGTTTCTACTTGTTTATTTATGTTTTCCTGGAATTCTTTCAGGCATTTTTGCGATTCCTCTCTGTAGGCTTCTACTTGTTCTCTAAGGGAGTTCTCCACGTCTTTCTTGAAGTCCTCCAGCATCATGATCAAATACGATTTTGAAACTAGATCTTGCTTTTCTGGTGTGTTTGGATATTCCATGTTTATTTTGGTGGGAGAATTGGGCTCTGATGATGCCATGTAGTCTTGGTTTCTGTTGCTTGGGTTCCTGCGCTTGCCTCTCGCCATCAGATTATCTCTAGTGTTACTTTGTTCTGCTATTTCTGACAGTGGCTAGACTGTCCTATAAGCCTGTGTGTCAGGGGTGCTGTAGACCTGTTTTCCTGTTTTCTTACAGCCAGTTATGGGGACACAGTGTTCTGCTTTCGGGCGTGTAGTTTTTCCTCTCTACAGGTCTTCAGCTGTTCCTGTGGGCCTGTGTCTTGAGTTCACCAGGCAGGTTTCTTGCAGGGGAAAAGTTGGTCCTACCTGTGGTTCCAAGGCTCAAGTTTGCTCGTGGGGTACTGCCTAAGTCCTCTCCGTGGCGGCAGCAACCGGGAAGATCTGCGCCACTCTTTCCGGGAGCCTCCGTGCACCAGGGTTCCAGATGGCGTTTGGTGTTTTCCTCTGGCGTCTGGATGTGTGCAGAGTGCAGTCTCTTCTGGTTTCCCAGGCGTGTCTGCCTCTCTGAAGGTTTAGCTCTCCCTCCCACGGGATTTGGGTGCAGAGAACTGTTTATGCAGTCTGTTTCCTTCAGGTTCCGGCGGCGTCTCAGGCGCAGGGGTCCTGCTGCTCCTGGGCCCTCCCCTACGGGAAACCAGAGGCCTTATACAGTTGCCTCTTGGGCCAGGGATGTGGGCAGGGGTGGGCAGTGTTGGTGGTCTCCTCCGCTCTGCAGCCTCAGGAGTGCCCACCTGACCAGGCGGTGAGGTCTCTCTCCCACGGGGTTTGGGAGCAGAGAGCTGCTGCCTATTCCAGTGGTTCTTAAGGGTGCTTTCCACCAGCAGAATCAGCATCACCTGAGGACTTAGTATTAAAAATTAGCAGGCCCTGTTTCAGACCTACTGATCCTCTGAGGGCGAGGTGCAGCCATTTATTTTTAAGCCCTCCAGGTGACTGATGCACATCATGTGCGCCACAAAATAGTAGGAAATTCTTATTTATGAACATGCATTCAAGTATGGCTGGCTTAAGTAAAAATTCCAGTTTTACTTAAAAACATGAGTGGGAGTTTATTATTTTAAAAAACATTTACAGACCCATCTAAGTAATACATGATTCTATAATTTTATCTAGTGTGACAACTTTACTCTCTAGGCTGTGGTTTTTTGGCTTCAAAGCAGATACATTTCACATTTTGATGTTAGGCTTGAAACAATTTGATGGAAAAGTTAGAATACTTTAAGACCCTAAGTAATTCTGGAACTCTGAGACAATCAACTGGACGACCTAAAGTTTCTCTCAAACAAATGTTATTTTTTTTTAAAAGAAAGGCTGAATCAGGCCCGCTCTGATATATTTTCATTAAAGTGCAAGGCAGATTAAACATTTTAAATCAAAACCTCCCCTTCTAGGTTACAGTGAGCTACAGCAAAGGAAGTAAGAGTTAGGCTGCTCGAGGATAGTTGCCTTATTCCCAATACAAAGTTTTAAGACAACCAGGAAAACTGGGCATCCTGGTTTTTGCCTGTCGTTGGGATTACTCAGAAGGATGAGACTGCTTGAGGCCAGAAGTTTGAGATCAGCCTGGGCAATAAATTGGAGGTGGAAGCAGGAGACTCAAGGATTGTCTGGGAGACATCATGGCCTGAGGTGTGCTTGAACTTTGAGAAAAACCTCGTCTCAAACTTCCACTAAAAATGTCACACTAACTATGCTTAAGGGAGAAAAAGACGTCCAAGTAAGAGCTGCAAGGACAGGAAAGTATTGCTATAATATTCAGGAATTGTGGGATGTACTTTACAGATCCAGAAAAGACTATATGAGAGCAGATAGATGAATGTTTACTTTTTAAAAATGTTGGTAGCCTAATATGTCACCAGGTTTTTCTATATATTTAGGTTCTTACGTTTTCGCCAGTGCTCCCAGGATCTGGAAATCCTGTTGCTCCTTCAGGAATAAGGGAACCTCTTGAATCTTCCCTCTTAATTCCATGACCATTTTGAAAAGACCCATAGGCTGGAAAAAAGTCCAAGTCCTTGTTAACAGCAGGAAGAACCATCAAAATATTTTTAAAACTAAGTACTACATTATTTTAAATAAGTATATGCTATTAGAGAATCCTGGTCTTCTAAAAATGTCAAATTCATATGTCAAAATGCTGCAAAAAGAACCCAAGTAAATGTTAAGTGATTTTCCCCCTCTCAAAACAATTTATTAAAGTTCCTTGGAAGTCATGTAATAAAGCGACATATTTCACAAAACAGCTTACCTATATTACAGATAAGGAAACACAAGCCTAGGAAAGTGGCCTACCCAATACTAGTGAAAAAAAAAAGGAGGAAAGGAAACCAGTGTCTTTTTGTTTTGTTTTGTTTTTCCTTATCTTCTAGTTTTTCTACTGTACCTAGTCATCTTGATCATGTTTAAACAAATTAGAAAATATGGCTGCATGTGAATTATATTTTATCTAAACGTTAGGAAAGATCAGAATTTGTATAGATTTACCACAGAATATTTAAAAAAGAGCAGAGGTTCATTGCTAAAAATTTGTTGTGTTGCATAAGCTTTAAAGTGATTAATTACCTGGTTCTTTGTCAGTGGCCAGGCTCCCTCTGCTTGTAGGTGAAACAAAGCCACATGGAAACTCATCCCTGGATGCCTGTAACAGATATGATGCCCGATGCCCGAATCATTTAACCAATTTTAAAACTAGCACAAAAATGTTAATTAGATTGTACCCTGATTTTAAACAAAGCTTACTATGAAAGTTACATCAAATACTATTAGTAGTTAAGTGACACGTCTCAAAATATTGGCTGCCAGCATACTATAGTAAGAGTTATAACCTCTGATATCTGATATTATATACACACAGACACACACAGACACACACAGACACACACACACACACACAGACACAGACACACACACACACACACACACACACACACACACGGCTACAACTGGTATAATCTAAGCATTGTTCAGTTTAGCTCTCTTCCTTGGAACCAGAGACAATGCTAGAAGTTGAAGTGTAACAAAAAGTTCCTAAGTAAACATGAGCTGCAAAAGAACAGATCCTGAAACATTTCAACTATGAATGTCAAATGTGTGTGGAATGAACAACAGCATGAACTATTTATTATGTGTGAAGATCGATATGGCATCCAGTAGGTTACAATCCTATTCCTGTCATTAACACAATCAAGTGCCACAAGCAAGAAAGCTACCAGGCCAGCTTAAAAGTGGTTTTTTCAGCTGGTGATGGTGGCGTATACCAGTAACCCTAGCACTCAGGACATCTAGTTAGGAGACTTGTTCCCAGTTCCAAGCCAGCCTGGACTGTAGTCACAGTGAGATCCTGTCTCAGTAACCTAATACGGCTGGAATGATGGCTCAGCAATTCTAAGTGCCTAATTGCTCTTGGTCAGAGTTCAGTTCCCAACAGCCATGTGGACTGTCCATAACTCCAGCTCCAGGACATTTGTCCCTCTTCTGGTCTCCATAGGCACCTGCACTCATGCATGAACACACACTCTGACACATGCATATATGCATAATTTTAAAATAAAACTAAAATTCTTCCTTCAACTGATCTTTCAAAGATTCTTTCTTGGGAATTTAGGAGTAGCTTTCAAGATTAGCAAGGGCATTTTACAGGGAAAATTTTCTAGATTATCTTGTAAAGCACAATTCAACTTGCTGTCCAACAATATGAAATGATTCTGCAAAGTGTGTGTGTGTGTGTGTGTGTGTGTGTGTATACATGAATGATCAAGGACCATTCAAAGAAGGAAGAGAAATAGGAGCTAACAGTGCCACTGAACCAACAAGTACAAAACATACAATTTGAGCACCGAAACTTTTTAAGGTAGCATCTTATGTAGCCCAGGCTTGCCTTGAATTCGCTCCAGCCTTTCAAGTGGTGATACCCAGCCATTGTTTTAATAGGGTTACTTGCACATTGGAGAGTATCCAGAAGTACTGACCATGAAAATAAATGGTTTGGAATGACAAATATCAAAATGGTGATACATGGCCTGGAGATAAATTTAGAAGGTGTGTAAGGATTTGTATATGCTTGGCCCAGGGAGTGACACTATTTGGAGTTGTGGCCTTGTTGGAGTTGAAGTGTCACTGTAGGCAGGGGCTTTAAGGTCCTCATCCTAGATGCCTGGAAGTTAGTCTCCTCATAGCAGCCTTCAGATGAAGATGTAGCACTCTCAGCTCCTCCTGCACCATGCCTGCCTGGATGCTGCCATGTTCCTGCCTTGATGATTATGGTCTGAACCTTTGAACCTGTAAGCCAGTCCCAATTTAATGTTGTCCTTATAAGGATTGCCTTGATTATGGTGTCTGTGCACAGCAGTAAATCTCTAAGACAATGTGTAAGGGCCAAATTATAGAGGTGGAAACAAATATTTTACAGGTCTCTAGAGGCCAAAACTAGGAGCAATTGACAGAAACCCTTTTAGGTCTAAGGGTGAGGGGGGACTATTTTAATATTACAAGGGCAAGATTGTTTACAAACAGAAACATTGTTACCCTTTCAGGGTCTTCTACGTCTTAAGGCACTAAGGAGAATAGAGAGAAATTTAACCCAACTGTGGTAAACTAAAGGGGACTTATCAAGAAATACTTAACAGAGACTATCAAGGGTAGGGAAAAACAAAGGAATCTTAACCCCCAGTGTCTGACACTCTGGAAGTGAAGAAACTTTCATTTTGCTCTCAAGATGAATAAATACACTGAAATGTATTAGTAGCAAAATTTAAAGAACAAAACAATAGGAAAAAATCATTCCTTTGGACCACCTTATCCAAAATGAGGTCTTTAGAGTAGACAGAGGCAGTTAAGCTTGTTAGACACACAGACTCTGCACTTCGGCACTAGAGCCTACTGAATTAAGATCTGTGTTCTCCACACTACAGTTTGAGACACGTTGCTCTAGGACAAACAGTAGCAATGGAATATGGACTAAAACGTGAATTTGTAGGATTTAGATCATATAGCAGATGGCCTCAATTCCACATTCATCAGATAAAACAAGATACAACTTGAGACAGAAATGCATTAATACACTTACAGAATTAGGCATGGCTGCACAGGAGTACAAAGTATCTCGGCCTGCCAGTCGCTGTATATTTTCCAAGAGCAGCCCGACAAACGGGAGGTACAACTGTGCTATTTTGGCTTGCTGGTTCTGAAAAATACCAAAACTTTATTGATTAATAGTATGTATATGCTACAAATGAATGGGGTCGACTTCATATGTCAGATTTAAAAGACTAAGAGTGAGATAACAGCTATAAAAATTTGAGGTTTGAACTAATAGTTACAACAATTATCCAAGAACTTTGTTGCTGTTTGGACTTGCTCAAAATACAAAGTCCAGTGACAGCTTTCAAACATAATCACATAAAGGAAAAGGTTGTTTGCAAGATCAGTATAACTAAGCTGTTTATAATTTGTAAAAATCACAAACTACAATAATATAGTTTATATCTTAAAACGAAGGATCAATTTACTTTCAGACAGAATCATGAAAAAAATGGCAAGATTTGTAGATAGAAAAATTTTGGTAACTAAAAAATGCAGCATGATAAAATTATAGGAAAAAGTCCATCTGTAAATCGAAATTTCAAATTAGCTACAATAACAAATTATATCAAGTTTCTTTATATTGAATGTTTGAAATTAAGGATGGATTATCAAACAGGAAATATTATATTTCCTTGAGTTACTTAATATTAGGAAGTCACACAGAGTTATTCCAAATCCATTTGGTTTGTAGTTTAATTTTCCATGACCTTAAATTGCAATGTAAATGACTTTTAAATACATATTGAAGTAGTAGGAGACAGCAACCAGAGCCATGTAGGATCACACATAAATAATGCTAAATGTATGTAAGATTTACAGCCCCCTCCATGGTTTGACAGTTAAATATTATCGTAACATCTTTTTAGTATACAGAAAAATTCACATTACATATTTTATATATGTTATATTTCGTATGTCTTATTAAACAAGTATCAATATCATATTCATTTAGGGATATGTGTATATATTTACAGACATTAAACTATTTGACAGCACATGCATGGTACAACTCTATATGATTTTTTAAGTGTCCATCCATGTGAATAAAGGTGCCTGTGGAGGCCAGAAGTGTGGGATCTGCCTGTAACATCTCCTTGGAACTGAAGTTACAGGCGATATAAGCTGCCAGACGCGAGTACCGGGAACCAAACTGCAGTCCTCTGCAAGAGCAGTGAGCACTCTTAGCTCCTGACTCAACTATTTTTCCAATCCCTGTTAAGACTTTTCAAAAATCCTAGTTTATGGAATAAATAAGGAAAGAGTTTGACTACCCAAATGTTTATATTAAATAGAAGCAAAATACATACAGCAACCTAATCTCATTTTCATCATCCTATAAGTACAGATCTTTATATATGTTAATTTAAAAGCATGATTTGAGAAGCTGGGGATACAGAGCTCAGTGGTAGAATATGTGTTCACTGTGTACAGGGCCACAGCTTGTTTTTTCCCCAGCATCAAATTATTAAAAAATGATTTGAGAAAATGTTTTCCTTTAACTTAATTTGCATGACATTTAAAAAAAACTTAATAGCCTGAAATGAGGAAAAAACCCCAATAGTTTATAAAATTACCTCTTCACTGATAACTCATACTATGTTCCTCACTGTAATCATCTGGAGTGAAAAATCTTAGTAGAAATTTGCTAGTGTGCTACTGTACAGACATCCTTACCTTGTGTTGGTATCTAGTATCAAATGCATGCTTTATCAAAAGATTCTTTATGACCGAGATAGCTGTGTATCTGATCTCATAATTGTCTTGAAGAGCAATGGACGTTTCCCGCAGAAGTAGCCCAACCAAGAAGTGATGTTTGCAATACTCATCTGATAAACTGTATTCAAGATTGGAATCTGCAGTATAATAAAAGTTGTAACTTTTAATAAAGAATAAAAAATATTAGACAACTAAAATACTATAATTATTTTGATCATCTGTGGTCATGCTAGCAAGAACTATAAAATTTTATTATTAATCGATTTGTACAATTCTTCTGTACTATAGAATGAGCATGCAAAATTTGAATGATAAGACTACTCCTAAATTAGGGACAGACGATTTGCTTTAATGATTATTTCAGTCACCATGATACTTTTCCCCCTAAATTATTTCAAATCTCAGTACAATTATACTAGATTCTGGGATGAAAAAAATTCTATATTTGGTCATCTTTTAACATATTTCTTTATTATCAAAAGAGATTTAATTTTAACTCTAAGCACTCAATTTCATAGAGTAATGCTTGATTTCCTTATCCATTTAGATTTATAAAGTGAAAAGAAGAAAACAGGATGATGTCAAGAGTATTAAGTATTGATTATTACGATCATCACTACATTCTGGCCTGACCATTCATAGTAGATACAATGTTAATACAAAAAGCCACCACATCGCACATCAGGTCAGCATCACATCTCACATCAATTCACCATCACATAAATACAGACCTTCCATTTCATAAAATCACCACTGCAAACAGCATCTTTCACTCCTTTCTAGACTTTTTGATCTCCACTAAATCCTACACATTAATACTGTGGGACTTAAAATAATTAGAGGGCGGCTGGGGATCAAATTAAGGAATTTCTGGTAGTAGACTGTATTTCCATTTATTTTACATAAAATGCCTTTTTACTTTCTTTTGTCTGCCTCAGAATGTAATGCAATGCAGCATTTTCAGTTAGGACTTTTAAATGTTGGAATTCTCCAATTGAATCTCAAATCCCAATGCCCTATCTCCTCTTTTTCCCTACTGCCTCATCATTATCAAAAAGACAGGGGGAAGTACGTGAGCCACACAAGCTCTTAACTTAGTAATGGGTGGTTAGATAGTAGTACTATTGTCTTAAAATATTTATTTTCCTATTTTTGTTGGCTATGATTTAACCACTTCTATAACTACTACGTCTGAGTAGAGACTTCCTTAAAGACCACGGCATAAGACTCTCCTGCATTCTCATACTTTTTGTGAATTCCAATCACTTTCTAAATCCAAGGACAACATTGAATAACCAAGGTGGACTTATCTGGGTAGAATTTGCAAATGGCAAGTGATTTTTTTTTTTTTTTTTGCTTCAGTGACTTGAATAAATTCGGTTTGGTGTTGTCAAGTACACCTTCAAGACTGTGGCCAAGTAGCCATTTAATAGGGTGACAGAGAAGGCAGCAAGCCTGAGAGAGGTGACAAACATTTAAAACAGATATTCATTCCATCCCCTTTTCCCAAGCTGCTTTGCAGCAAAGGAATTTGCTTTCTAAGGACAGACATTTGAAAGTTGATTCTTCAGACAGCACTGAAGCTCATTTTAAAGGTAGACAAGCACTTGCCTTTAAGATTTTTAGGTACCAGAAATTAAAGGCTCACTTTGGCTAGGGAGGATTTGAAAAGCAAATAAAGCCCCCATTCATCTTGGCCATTCATCAAATCAATTGTGTTTAAACACAACATACTACTTGAGAGTGAACCGAGTTAAACCTACCTACTGAAGTCAAACGGTCCACCGCAAATGAAAAAAAATCTAATTAATATATGAAAAGAAAAGGGACAAATAAAAAACATAAT
Organism: Rattus norvegicus; assembly: GCF_021556685.1. NCBI lineage: Eukaryota > Metazoa > Chordata > Mammalia > Rodentia > Muridae > Rattus > Rattus norvegicus. The sequence continues at coordinate 123,953,460 of NC_141554.1, read as the reverse complement.
AACATAAGAATAGTGCTATACAACAAAGCATTCAATAAAACTAGCAATGGAGATTAAATCTGAGGCATTTCATAAATTTACTGCATACAAAATTATCATTTTACTTTTTATATTTATTTTTGATGCTTTCAGCAGAAAGGCATTCACATACTTTCCCATTTCCTCTTAAATAAAATTCAATACACTGTTGTTATAGAAATGAATTTCACTGGTGTCTTGACATTGTGTTTAGCAACAATACATGTAGCATATCCAAATGTCTCATACTGAGACTACTGCTACTGATACAATGGAGGAAATGCAGAACGCCATTAAGGAACCTGTCTTCACATAGTAACAATTCCCAAGTTACCATAAAGTTAACTGGTTTCACTAGAAAACATTATGCTACACTAGTACTGTCCCAAAAGGAATAACAATCCCAAATAATGGAAAATACAAACACATACCTTGAACTCTTTGTAATTTAGGTTTTGCAAATGCCATTGGCAAGTTCAGAGGAATGTAATGTTCATGATTGCAGATTGTTTGCAGAAACTCAAACTTGTATTCAGCAAGAACCTAAATGGTAAATTATATATCAGGTCTCATTTTGTAGGCATTTATTGGTTGATGATTGAAAAATAAGATCTCTAGTTTCCTAACAGACGTGAAGTATTTATCTTCCAAAGTATACGTGCAGGTACAATCTGTACAGGAAAGAGTTAACATAGCAGGCCCTAGAGTGGTAGATTGAAAAAAAAAGGCCTGTTGCAACATTGATGTTGGCTGTCATTTGTGAAAAGGGATTTTGACATGTTCCCTCTGTGATAAGGTTGTGTTTCTTGGTGCCAGTCTACAAGGTCCTTATCACAGAGGAAACATGTCAACCTCTGTACTCTGGCCAGGGGAAGGCCTTGCTATTCCTATGGATTTAAGTCACCTGGGGTCCTGGACATGGCTGTGCTTATGTTATGAATGCTCATATGTCCAGGGGTATACTCGCTTCCCACAGTTCTTCCAGTGGAACTGATTTTTCGTTACAGCAGATCAAAATTCTAGACTATCAGAAAGTAAAGTAGGTATTCAGCATAAATCACTAGTCTAGAATTTTGATCTGTAGAGGTTGACAGTGTGTGCAACCTGCATGACTGCACCCTGAGAGTGGTCCCCTAAAATGAAGCCCTTACCTCTTCCATCAGTTGTGTATAATAAACCTGCATCCCCACTAAGCTGTAGCTAATAAACCTACTGTGATTCTAGACTTCCGGTATCTCTCCATCATGGCTAACCTAACCCTAGGTCTTTCTGCATGTTTTTCATTCCCATCTCCACATCTGGGTCAATCCCAAAGAACCCTAGACTCTAAACAGAAATACAGCAGTTTTTTAGCTGTCTTCTCACCCCTAGTGAGAAAGTGTATCTTCACAAGAGGGAAAAGGCACGAGCTGTCTGCATGGGGATCACCACAGACTTCACTTGCTGTCTTTTTCTTTCTTGATCCTGCTGGGTATACATATCCTGTCACTCTAATCAATGTCACCACGAAGAATTACAGCTCTCTGTTGAATTCTATTAGTAAACTGCCCAATCTGTGGGTGGTCGTGGTGGCTCTCCAAACTACTCAACAGTTCTTGCTTTTAACAATGCTCAAAGTTGCAAATGAGAAGAACTTTTCTGAATCCTCCAAAAGAGACTAGAACTGTCAACTTTGACTTCATGCTTAAATGTCCAATAGCTACTACAATTATGTCCTTAGAACTTACCTTAGGATCCTTGGGGCTAAATCCCGATATATAGTCATTTATCAAATTGAAAACAAAGCCTCTGTCCATCAGTGTCAAACAGCGCTAATAAGGCAAAGAAGGAAGATTAGTTATGTAATTCTAAGTGGTTCTTGTCATGATTTTAAAGAATTTAAAAATCTGTTCTACACAAAGTGGATATCATTTTTATGGATAATACGAGAAGAGCTGTCAAGAGTTTTCGGTGACCTTAAAAGGAGAAAAGTAAGTATTCAGTGGAATCAAGACTTAAGGGCTTCAACTCTCTAATTTCCAAAAACAAGACACATCCACCCACATATATGACAATAAAACAAAAAGCAAAAAACTGACATCTTTTGTAAGGGTGGGAGTTTGGTTACGTCTCAAAGAACCTCACCAAGCAAAGTAAACAATTTCTGCTGACAATAGCAATGAGGTACCTTTAGTTCAAACATTAAAAATTTTTGGCCATGAGAAATTGTTCAGGCGGTAAGAGTCTTGCCATACAAATATGAAGACTTGAATTAGAATCCAAATAGCTATGTCAAAGAAAGCTGGGCATGGCCACATGTAGCCCTGTACCTCCAGTGCCCAGTGCCATGGGGATTGGGAGAGACAGGGAGATTTCTAGGGCTTTAGGGCTGCCAGTGTAGCTTCAGGTTCAATGAGAGACATTGCTGCAAAAGAATATGGCAGTAAATAGCAGATGTGCTGCTCCAGTCTCAGGGCAAATGTAATGGTACATACACTCACACTCAAAACACAACAGACACATTCTCTCTCTCTCTCTCTCTCTCTCTCCCCACCTCCACATGTGTGTGTGTGTGTGTGTGTGTGTGTGTGAGAGAGAGAGAGAGAGAGAGAGAGAGAGAGAGAGAGAGAGAGAGAGAGAGAGAAGAGGAGAGGAGAGGAGAGGAGAGGAGAGGAGAGGAGAGGAGAGGGACAAACTCAAAAGCTAACCAGACTAGAAAAATGATTTAACTGCATAAAGATGTCAGAGTATGATAAAGACTGGGCACTGACCAGGCCAACACTTGCTCCACTTAACAGCATTCCATTTGAAATATATTTAAAACTGTTTTGTGAAATAAGCATGGCCAGTCTTTTGGCTCAGGCAGAGCCATTTAACTACTTGCTGCAGGTGGAGGGAGAGTAAACCTGGATGAACTGACCCATCAGTCTGAAGAGTCATTCGAACAGCTTTGAAAAGACCTAGCTAGGGGCTAGGGATATGCTAAGGAGTGTAGCATTTGCCCAGCATGCAGGGGATATAGGTTTAATCCTCAACAATGGAAAAAGAAAAAAGCCAAACACCCAGCTTTTCTAGGAAAAAAGAGAACTGTTATTCTTCTGGCTTTCCAGATCCTAAGATCCTTCAACTCACCTTTAGGAAGCTGGCCAAGCTATAGTTCACATTTCGGGACTCATCAGGAATCTCTGCATAGCGAATGGTCACATGGGGAATTATTGCAAGAAGCAGAGAATGTAAGATGTGATGATATGCCTCCGGGAATCTCTGTCCCCTGGGAAGCTTAAATACAAATAGAAAAAGAGTCAGAGTTTGAAAAAGTCTAAAGAGATCAAATGTCACCTTACTTTCAAACATGTCCCATTGTGGAAATGGCTTTAAAAAGTACTTTTTTTTCTTTCAACTAAAAATGACCCCCTATTTGTTCAAAGTAAACTTTATTCTAGAGCAGTGGTTCTCAACCTCCCTAATGCTGCAACTCCCATGTTGTGGTGACTCCCAAGCATATCTGTTGTTAGTTCATAAGTAGAATTTTGCTACTGTTAGGAATCATAGTGTAAACATCTAATATGCAGGATATCTGATATGTGATATGAAAGGGTCATTAGATCCCCAACTGGGTTGTGACTCACAGGCTGAGAACTGTTATTCTAGACCTCGAAAATGAAGGAATGACCTGATTCTCTAATAATATAAGCATCTGAAATTATCATTAGGCATAGCATTGGTCAGTATAACCCAGCTGTAGAATCCGAGCTCCTGGGACGCAGGCACACTTCTAGTATGTTATTTTTCTGATATAGAACATATGCATGTATCACAATTTCAGTCAACTTACTCTATGAAATTTCTATGAGAAGAGATTTTATTTTACACGCCTCACCATTATGATTTCTGTAACCAAGAAAACTTCTTTGTACAGGTTGTTTGTCATTGAAAAATTTCAAACCGGAAGTGCACTAAAACCTGAACCTGAGTTCTACACTACACATGGAAAATTCCACACCCGATGTTGTGTTGCTGATTGAAGTCAAAACACAGGCACAAATGTAAAGTAAAGCATAAAACTGTCTTCAGGCTGTGTTTAAAGTATCCAAGACACATGAATGTGTCATGTTTAGACATGCATCCTGTCCCCAAGATACCTATCTCACTATGTATATGCAAATATTCTAAAATCTGAAGATGCAAAAAATGGAAACCCTTCTAGTTCTAGGCATTTCAGTTCAGGAATTTTCAACATTCATAAACAAGATTCATAAACAAATAAGGGGCCTGTGAGACTGTTCAGTGGGAAAATTGTTTGCTGTGCAGGACCTGCTGATCTGAGTTTGATACACAGAAACCCACACATAGTGGCGGAGAGAACCGACTCCGAGACGTCTCAACAAATGCTCTGTAGCTCACATGGGGTCTTGTCCATACATCACATATACATGATAACGATGACGACAAATTAATAATAACATTAAAATAGAAAAACAAGTCAATGTACATACTGCATTTTAGAAATATTTGATATTATTACATGATGCAGAAATATTACACATGCAGAAATCTATATTAATATTTACATAAATTTCTTATTACCCTTTCTGTTATATACCTTAATCCTTTCTCATAGACAGAACATGTCTGATATGCTCCTTTTTCTCATTGAATCTTTTCAATAAACTTTTATTTGCAAAAAATATATTTTACTTCTGTGTATGTGGGAGGGAGTAGGGGTGCGTGTAGAGTTCAAAGGAAGGCAACATTCTTAGAAGCTGGGGTAACAGGTGGTTAGGAGCTGCCTGACAGAGGTGCTAGGAATCACACTTGTGTCCTCTGCAAGAGCAACAAACACTAAGCCATGTCTTCAGCTCTTCAACATTGACATTGTTAAATCACAAAAGGAATGCAAAGTGTCAAAGCCAATGCATTCTATATAGTAAGTAACGGTAGGATATTACCTATATTCTACTATAATTATTTCTAACTATATGCTGCAAATTAAAGAACATGTAAGAACATGAAGTGTGGGACCTTAGATTTATGCAAATACTCATTGTTTCTATAAGCAACATTGGGAAAGTGAAGGGCAAGCATTATTAGCATAAAAGGGAATTTGCATATTATTGCTATGGATAAAGTTAGCTTTATACATGTTACAGGTTATTTTCATAAATATGTGCAATTACCATTTAGCAATTAAAATGGGCCTAGTAGATGGCTCAAGTCTGTAATCCAAGCACTTGGGAGGTTGAACATGGGTTGGACACCAGCCTGGACTACAGGCTATCTCAAACATAGTTAATTAATTAATTAATTAAATGATTGTTGAGCCTACCTTAATTTTATTCTCTTCCAATAAGTATGTGGCCATCGACTTTGCAATTATTTCAAAGAAAAACCATGAGTACTGAAAAAGAAAACACATATATGTCTTAATAATTACCCAAATATTTGAGGCTTTGAAACATTGGACGAACCAACAGACATCTTGTCTCTGAAGTTTGATAACATTTTCAAGTGACCTCAATTCACTATTAAATTCTCACAGAATACTTCCCAAGTGTTTCAGACAAAGAAAAGAAATGAAAAGAAAAGAAAGAAAGAGAGAAAGAAAGAAATGACACTGTGTGTATCAGCCATGATCCAGAGCAAGAAGACCCTATTCCCAGGAATAGTTAGCCAACAAAAAATACAAAGTTTCTATAAGCAGGAACAGTGGAAGAATAGGAAGGTTGCTTCATGGGAGAGGAATTTTTTTAACAGTGATATTATTAGTAATGAGAGTAAACCAACTTTTAATTATTTTCATTACTTTTTAAAAATTCTCTACAATGAACACTTAAACATTTTATTAGCATATATTAATTATATATTAAATGGGTTTAATGATGGCATTTTCATACATGTATATATTTTGATCATGTTCACCTCATTGCCCTCTATTGTCCCCCTTTCACAAATAAAGGTAATAAATATTACTGCTGTCTACATTCAGTTTGGATTATCAACTTTGGCTATGATACAATACTGGCAAAGCCTGCATGACCTATATGGTTTGCAATATCATATAATTTGAAAGCTAGCATCAAATCTCTAGTTGATTCTTTTCAAAAGGCCCATAATTCTATCACCAATTAAAGAAATAGTAAAAAGAATTAGAACAACAGTTAATTCAGAGCAAGGGGTAAACATGGAGGGAGAAGAAGGCTCTGTGAAAGATACGTGTGCAGTGGAAGAGAAGGAGCGAAGGTCAGGGGCAAAAGAGGATAAAAATGAAAGGTCACAGCAAGTATGGAGCGACTGGCTTAACTTCCAGTTGTGTCCTCCATCCTTACCTTTAGAAGTTTATTTATAGCTAAGAAATCTGCAGACTGTTTCAATATTGCTATCATAGTAGTAGCCAGGGTTTCATGTATCAACTGGGCCTGAAGAGTGCTTGGTTTTTCAGGTCTGAAGCTATACTGCAAACAGAACCAAGTAAACCATCAGATCTGACCATCCTGGGAAAAGTAAATCATCTAGCAAGAAAGCTTTACTCCACAAACCTTTATGAAGGATCTTAAATAGCTCTCCAGGCCTTCTTCGTGACACTTTGACACAATGTGCAAGAGAACCCTGAAACAACATTCATGAAAGTCAGCAGGCCATGCTTCAACTCCTGACTTTAATGTGATTGACACATATGAGCAAATCTAATCCCAGAAAACAAAACAAAGCGAACAGAATGCCTGAACAACAACAGAGGGTTAAGAAAAAAGGTGACAGTGGCTTAGGTCTACAAGAGTCCACTGAAGAAGCCACTTGGCACCTTGAAAAATATACTTCCTGGTTCAAAAGGATACTTTACTTTAGCAGCCCGGATGTTTCACCTCCTTTCTAAATCTGTGTATTCACTTAAAAGTATAGTCATAGCCCTAGGTTGTAAAAGAGCTCAAGTAAAGTAAATACTCACATCCCTTCCACTGATGATAAAAGGAACAGAAAAGATAAAGTGGCTGGGAAAGGTGGTTGGTGCACACCTGTAATCCTAGTACGTGGGAGGCTAACACAGGAGGATCACCATGAGTCTAGTCCTGTCTGGGCTACCAAATGGGACTGTCTCAACAAAACCAAAACCAACCAAACAAAAGACAACACGAAAACTGTGTCAAGAGAAAAGGAAGGGCAGAGAAATAAAATGAGATGAAAGTTGGAGGTAAACTTAAGAGACTAGCCGTGCCTCTCAAACTTCAGCAGGCATCAGCGTCATCTGGAAGGCGTGTTATCAGATTGCTTGGCTCCTCGCCTAGTGTTTCTGACTTTGTAGGGCTGAGGTTAAAGTTCAGTGATTAGCATCTTGATAAGCTTCCCGGGCATAGTGCTGCTTCTCATCTGGGACGAGCATGGCGAGAACCATTATATTCGAATAATGCTTCTTAAACTTTCAGGAAAAGGACTGTGCCTGACAGCAGATATGGGCACACGGCCTGGAAGTGTTTGTAGCCTGAGTTCTAGGGGCAAAGGCAGTAAAGGGCAGCAGGGTCAAAGACATCTAGCACTGAGCACAGCAGTTTTTCAAGTCAGATATTTTCATTCTGAAATTCGAGTATGTTTCACCCTCTACCTTACAATGTACCTTTGTTTTCATACAGAAATAGAATACTTTTCCAAGTCAAAACTTATGGTTTTAATGACACACTCTGTTCCATATAAGAAACACTGGTCATAGGTAACTGACTATATTGGTTAAAACTAAACTGAACTGCAATTCAATATTCATTCCTCAGAAGAACTAGCCACAGTTGTGAAATGTGCCAAGTGGCTACCATATCAGTATAATACAAGTAGAGAACATGATTGGAGAAAGGGCAATTGAAATGTATGTTTGTCTTATAAATAGGTGTAGAACAGTAAACAACAGTGCAAGAACAGTGTGGGATTTCAATGTATCATTTTCAACAATAGATGGGTCAACCAGACATAAAATCAGGAAGCAAATATTTGAACTTAACTATACTTTAACAAAATATATATGTACACAGAACACATTTCATTCAACAGTAAAAGAAGACACATTCTGCCTGTGTGCATACAATAGTCTCCAGGATTGAACATACATTGGGTTATTTTAAAAAGTTTTAATAAGATTTAAGATGACTGCAATCATACCAGATAAAGTTTTCAACCACAGTACGGTGAAGCAAAAAAAAAAAAAAAAAAAAAAAAGAAAAAAAATCAGTAAGAGAAGAGACTGTGGAAAACAAAAACAACAGTGAAAAGTAAATGCCATGTTTCTGAACAACCAGCCAGAAAGAAAGAAAAAAGATAGATAGAAATAAAAGTAAACTTGCAGGAAAATGAATGGATTCAGAATATCTAATATTAAGTAAGGTCACACAGTCTCAGGGAGAAACTAGCCATGGTCTCTATCACATGTCGAACCTAGCCAATATCATGTATATATATGTAAACAAATATGCCTGTGGGCTCAGTATAACATATATGGAAGAACAAGAAAGGCTGACTATTAGAGGATTAGAAAGGACTGAACAAGTGTAATAAATGAACATCACGAAAGAGGATACACAGCTAATTTTTTCTCATAATTCTGCCATGTAGTTGTTGGTTTTGTTGATGGTTAAATGCATAAAAATATGATAAATAGTGAAGTTCCACGGCTTCCATTCTGTATGGCTCTTCTGACTGTATAGAAATTCACTGAGAGATGCATAAACGTTGGGTCTCATTCATTTAGGTGTGTGTTGTTTATTTTAGTTGAAAGTTTTTTAAACAATAAACTTACTTTAATTTTTTTAAAAAGAAAGAAATCAAAAGGAAAATTAAAAAAAAATCTTTCAGACAAGTGATGATGAGGACAACATGACCAAACCAATGGAACAGAACAAACACATTTTTAAGAGGGAAGTTTATAGCCATGAACGAAAAGAAGAAAGACCTGAAGGAAATAGCTTCTTCCATTATAACACCGAAACTCACATGGTGCAGTTGATGGGAACGTCATCTTCATGGGTCATGTTTGTGAGAACTCGGAAGAGTTGCATAAGAATTACAGGTAGAAACTGTATCATGACTTGGATCTCCATGGCATGCAAACACTAAAATAAGTCATTATTAGTTATGGAAACAAACAGAAATATGATCTAATTTGCAAATGCGAAACAATAAGAAAATTAAGTAATGAGCGACATATTGGCTTGAATATATGCTTGCTGAAATATGCACTTCCTAGACAGGAGACTCGCTAAGGACTTAATCCACCCCATTGTTTGTTTTGCTATTTGGGTTCTGCGAGTTAATTAGACAGGAATATCTAACTGAAGATAGCAAGTACAATTTATTTATGGGCTTGATAAGAAGAAAACGGCTTTTGGTAAATCGATAATCATTGCCAGGGTGGGGGTTGGAAAGATCTGCCTACAAACACCATTCATTCTACATGCTTTCTAAGAGAATCATAGCCTCCAGCTAACCTGATGGTAAGTTAAGTGAGCTTCAGTAAAGAACATGTCTGTACGGTATTTGCTTTATCCCACATCATCTATGAAATTGAGATAGTTTGCACTTTAACATTCTTTTAAAATTTTTATATTTTACTTACTTTGTGTGTGTGTGTGTATGTGTGTGTGTGTGTGTGTGTGTGTGTGTGTATTTGTATAGGAGCACACATACACATGTATGTGGGAGCTTATGTGCCACAGTATGACTTGCAGGAATCATTTCTCTCTTCTATTACATGGGTCCCAGAAATCAAACTCAGATGGTCAGGCTTGCCACCTTTACCCACAAGGCCATCTGGCCAGTCCTCTAACATTCTTTGACTACATTTATTCCACACGCTTGCACTCCATCTCTAATAAAGGGTGTAACAAACATCCAAATGTGTGCTGACATATTATATATTTATGTATATGTAGAAATGTTACAGGGCTGCTTGCTACTTTCTTCTTTCCATAGTCACTAGCTTCATCACTCCATCAGCCAAGCAAAAAAGAAAAATCCATCTTTACTGAGGACATTTTTTAAATCAATTCTATGTGTAGTGCTATGGGAAACACAACGAGCCAAGTCTTTGCACTTAAGGGAACTCATCATTTCCCTTTATTGGTCTGCTTTCCTCTGTCTTCACATCCTCACATGCACCTCCCCTTTCCAGGACTCAATCATTTGTATCTCAACAAGAGCTTTAGGCCTCTGTGTAGCTTCTCCATTATTGGGTTCACGGGATAAGCTGGCAAGCTCCAGGAACACAGGGTTGTCCTTCCAAGGGTTTCCTTCCTGTGCATTTTCTCTGCAATTCTCTCTTCTGAGGGCCCCTTTCAGGACACCCCCTTGACATTCTTCCAGAACAACTACAGTTTCTCTTCATTCTCAATATACCTAGCACATATTTCCAAATTGATTGCCCACCCACCTTGGATGCTGACTACCTTAGGCCACTTTCTACCAAAATGGTTCTCATCTTCTTTCTTCTATTAGTGCTGAAGATGTGACAGTTTCCCACACGCTAGGTAAGCACTTTCCTACTGACCTACATCCTCAGCCGTCTACAATGTGATGTGTTCCTGTTCCTGTGAGTAGGTGGTCCTCATTCAGGAATCACATGGTCTCTGAGAGCTTTAGCGATGTGTGTGGCTGGTTTTGGCTATCACAACTTGCATATGCATGCATGTGCTACTGGTTTCTACTAGGTAGAGGCCTGGAGTTTTGCTAAACATTCTACAGCAAAGAACTATCCTCCCCTAAATGTCATTAGTGCTGAACTTGAGAAATCCTGAGCTATAGAATTAATTTGAGTGTATTGAAGACCTAGTCTGCGTTTTTGAATCTTAAAACTGACAACTGTTCTTCAGAAAGCCAAACTAGCATCACCACTGCTCTTTAAATATACCATAGGCTTTCTTTTATTTTGTTTTGTTCCATTCCCAATTACTCATCCGGGGCAAATTCAAATCCTTATTTCAGTGCATCATTTCATATATCATTCAATGGAGGTGTACTGGATATACATCTAAAAGCCAAACGACAGAAAGCGGACCAAAAAGGCTGAACACAGCTACTACCATTTGAGAGTTCACTATCGAAAGGGGCAAAGACATGGAACTATATCACTTCAGTACAAATAGTGAATAGTAGGGCGGGTATGTGTACCACGTGTACTAAAGAAGTGACAATAGGACTGCAAGTAGGTAGCAAATGTGAGCTGAGCAGAGGAATGTTTCTGGCAAGGAAGACCAGGCAGACAAGGCAAATGAGCATTCCATGTAGGATGGTGCTCTCTGCTACCACTATATAGTTATTATCTTCTATAATTTATTCTCAACAGTAACTACAGTGTCCTTTTTGAAATGCAAATTAGTTAATGCCATCTTCCCCTTGTTAAATACAAACCAAGCAAAAGCACTACGAAGGCCATCACGGGCCTCCATGATCAGTCCGATCTTCAGGTTGAGCTCCCAGCAGCCTCATCCCCCACTCTCTGCTCTCTGTGGGCCAGCTATGCTGTCTTCGCTTTCCTGTAAACACACCAGTATAGGGTACACACACCCGCTATAACAGTCTCTTCTCAATCTATGGCTGTCAGCCTTCCTTCGGTCCCTCTTTTTGGCATTACCACAGACAACCCTTCCCTGACAACTCTACCTAGAATGTTCTCATTAACCTGTTCTTTTCTTCATGGCACTCATTTTCCCCCTAAAGTTTATAATCACTCTACCCACGCAAAAATAGTTCTGTCCAAATTTCCCTCAGTGACACTTCTAGCATCCAGAACAATGCCTTGCCCACATAAGGTGCTTAATAAATCTTTGGTGAATGGCTGAATAAATAAATAAGGCAAAATGGGAGTCCTTGCTCTACATGGTCTTCTCAAAGATCTGAATCTTTTCTTTTTTTTTTTTTTCAGAGCTGGGGACCGAACCCAGGGCCTTGTGCTTGCTAGGCAAGCGCTCTACCACTGAGCTAAATCCCCAACCCCGATCTGAATCTTTAATACCTGCAATTCTGTATCAAACATATGACATTTAATAACCTCTGTCTTTTGACAGCTCTTGGTATTATGAAGAAGTTGCTAGCTAACTTACTTTTTGCTCTGCCTTTGCTTAGGCTGTAATATCCATACGGACAATGTTTCTAAGTCATTCTCCTGTGCAAGCTCCTTAGGTGCTACATACATCACAAAACAACAAATAAATGAATTCATGCAACCGCCATTTGCAGGGATAATAGAAAGTTTTGCTGGGATGTTCATAGGACACATCAAGAGATGTGTCACAGACTCAGCTCAGCTAATAAGCAGCTGGAGCACTGTAGACAAATCACCTCTCCTTAAGACTTCTGTTTTCTCATCCTCAGAAAGAAAATGCTGCACAACCCCTTTCTGCACTATTTCTGCCATGGCATGCCATTTCACTTATGGCCACCAGAGAGCGTATGTGCATTGTGTAACTCGTAGACATTCTACACCCTTAAAAGCAAATACCAGTGCACATTTTGTTCCATTTGAAGAATACCAGTATTTGAAAATGATGTATCTAACACCACTCTATGAAAATTCTCACAAAGGTCCCTCCAAAAGGAAAAATCAATGACTTTAACAGATAAACTGTCCATCCATATAACTGGAGTCTTCCTAGATGGTACTAAGGATTGGATTTGAAAGTTATATGACTGTTATAGTCCTGAATGCTAACTGAAGCTGAGAGTCACTACTGATTGTCTCTCTTGAGCAAAAATTAAACATTTTTTATGTGGCAGTCAGGATAGTACTATAAAAACAAAAGTCAAGCCTGACCTAGTAACTATGATCCCAGTCCAGTCTGGTCCAGTCCAGTCTGGGAGGAGATGATGGCAGGACTATTGGCAGTTCAAGGCCTACTTAGGCTACATAGTGAGTTAAAAGACCAGCCTAGGCAACTTAACAAAAATATTTTGAATTTTAAAAATAAAACACAGGGCTGAGGTGATATCTCAGTAGGTAAGTGGCTTGCCAGTCAAGCATGAAGGCCTGATTTTGATCTCCAGCACCAACATTAAAAACATGGTGTTGGCAGTTTGTAATTCTATTCATAGGGAAGAGGGAGAAATCGGCAGATTCCTGGGGTTCTCTGGCCTATAATAGCCTACTTGCCAAGTTCATGGACAGTGAGAGATACTGTCTTAAAAAACAAGGTAGACAGCTCCTGGTAAACAGAACCTAAGATTGCCCTCTGGCCTTCATATATATGTACACACATATGCATGCACATGCTTACCCACACCGGTGTTGCGGTAAAATAATGGCAGAACTGGTTCCCGAGAGTTCTCACTCTGAATGGCTCCCATGGGAAGCCGCGTGTTCCAAATGTTTCTCTGCCAGCCGCTTTCACACACTGTCCCCTTGGCGGATTGTTATCACGCCTGACACACACACATCCCATTCCATGGGCCATTCTAGTGTGGCACTACGCCACACTAGCCCCAGGCATTCTATAGCCTAGCACAGCTTCCAGAACTGAGACAGGTTGTCTGTCTGCCTGCTGGGAACTTTGCTCACATCCCCTGTAGTCCGGTAAAATCAAAGCTATAGAAACTTGTAGTTTACCAATTCGATTTATATGTTAAATTCCCAATCTTCAATGCATCTACAGAATAAATTCACTGCCAATTAATAAAGATAGAAACCTCCCACCCAGACTAGATAAAATTGACCTAGACCACCTGGATCGGAATCATCTTCCTCCTCTGTCTCCATCTTCCTTTTTTTTTTCTTCCTCTTCCTCCTCTCTCTTTCCTAGACTTTTCCCCGCCTACCCTTCCTTCTCATCCAATGATAGGCTTCGCCTCATCCTGGAACCACCTTGCTGCATAATGACACCATCCTACACAATGACATCATCCTACACACAGGTACCCACACACATGAACAGACACATATATACAAAATACCAAAAAGTGAGGCTATAGCTGCATGGTAGGGTGGTTAAATACCTGGCATGCATGAGGCCCTGGGTTTAATGCTCCCATAAAACAGCAAAAGAAACAATGGCAAGTCATGCCTATGTCAAACTCCTGCAAGACTTGCTATTTGAGTTGCAAAAACTAACTCTACTTGCTACCCTCAGAGGCTCCCCAGATGTCCTGAGGTCACGCATTACTAACGTCATACGCCAGCCATATTACAGGTCTTCCTGTTGCACAACACACCAAGCCAAACTCTTCCGGGTCTCTGTACTGACTGTTCCCAGCTCTTTCCCAGCCAGACACTTGGCCACCATCATCCTTTAAGTAGCTGGTCAAGTAACACTTTGCCAGAGGCATCCTCCCTGGTAAGACAGAAAGTCTACCACATTCCCTATCTCACTATAGCAGTGCTTCTCAACCTTCCTAATGCTGTGTGAACCCTGAATACAGGTCCTCATGCTGTGGTGATCCCCAACCATAAAATTATTTTTGTCACTACTTCATAACTGGAATTTTGTTACTGTTATGAATCGTAATGTTACTATCTGATATGCAGGGTATCTGATGTGTGACCCCCCCCAAAGGGGTCACAGCCAACAGGTTTAGAACTGTTGCTCTATAGTATCTATAATCATTTGATGTGTCCCCTCTCCTTGCTCGTTTCTATGCTCATTCCCTCCACAACAGGTGACACTGTTCTCTTTGCTCAGATCCCTGATGCGGGCTTCCCAGGAGGCACTCCAGAAGTAGTGTGTCACGAACAGTCACGACCCAGAGGATGAGGTGTCTTTTTTAACCTCACAAGCAATGGGCATTAATTACTCTTATCCCAATGTGACAGCTAAGAGAAGTTCTGTGTCTTGGTAAAGGTTAACCGCAGACAAAGTAAATGACAGCTCTGCAGCACAATATCAGATTATTCTTCCAGACCCATATGCTCGATGTCACAGCATACTAGCTATCTCTCTGAAAGAAAGGGCTTCCTGAGACCACTGGTAGGCAGAAGCCAACGGGTAAAGGGAAATCCTGTACTCATCAAATTAGAATGCCTCATAGTCTCCTCAGCTTACCTAGTAATGAAGTAATGAAAAGATACAACTGCTGCCAGGTGGGTCCTAGGATGCACACCATTCTCCACACAGAGGGAATAAGCCTAACATGAGGTTCTCTGATTGCTACAGTATGGTATCCCTAAGACCCCTTAAGACTCCCTCCCCTGCGCTACATGCAGAAAATGCTTCTAGCTTTAGTGGGCCCTTATGACAGTCTAGTCTCCCACTAATGGACATAGGACCATTTCACATTTTATTGCAAGGAAAACTGTTTTTATTCTTTCTGGTCCTTCCCCCACCACAACATGCTCTCCTTTTAGTGGTAGTTAGCAGGAAGAGCCAAGACTCCCCTCCCCCCAAAGCCATTTCGCCAACTAAATTCATGAGGTTTCTAAACCATGATGTCAAATTTTGGCTGTAACATTTTCTCCCTAATGCAGCCATGCTATTGTCTGCCTCTAAACAGCCACTTGATGGAAAAGTACAAAAGAGAAAGTGCCCTCCTGAGGCCCAGAGGATTTTCAGGTGTTTGCCTGGTTCCTTTTTTTTTTTCTCATGTCAAAAATGTAGCAGCAGAAAGGCACGAAAAATGAACCTTTTGCAGAACCTGTTCATTTACCTTTAAATATTTAATGAGCTCCCCTGGAACTTCTTTTGAGCCCGACTGAATCAGCTGGCAATGATGGAAGAATTTATGCACATGCAGATCCTGGAACACAGATGGAAACAGCCTTATGAAATTTGTTTCATTAGCCTCAAGCACAGGCTCTCCAGTTCTCCCTGATGCAGCCTCATGATGGCCTATCTATCTATCTGGATATTCTCAGACCTAGATCCTGGGGCCATCTCTGCATAAGCCCTTGACATCTTCTCAATCTTCATATGAAGGACCACGACCAGGAAAACATAGTGTGTCCCCGAACACACAGGAAGTTGCTAAACATACCCAACTAGGCAAGCACTTATTTAAGGCTTTAAAAAA